>NW_026536152.1:300000-393855 GCF_028551555.1 Melozone crissalis
ACTTTAAAAAATACATACAGGATTTAGGGACCAGGAAAACACCTTAAAAAATCCATACAGGATTTAGGAAAACAGCTTAAAAATCCATAGAGGATTTAGGGACCAGGAGAACACCTTAAAAAATCCATACAGGATTTAGGAACCAGGAAAACAGCTTAAAAATCCATAGAGGATTTAGGGAGCAGGAAAACACCTTAAAAAATCCAAAAACACCCTAAAAAAATCTATACAGGATTTAGGGACCAGGAAAACATCCTAAAAAATCCATACAGGATATAGGGACCAGGAAAACACCTTAAATATCCATATAGGATTTAGGGGCCAGGAGAACACCTTAAAAAATCCACACAGGATTTAGGAAAACACCTTAAAAATCCATACAGGATTTAGGAGCCAGGAAAACACATCAAAAAAATCCAACCAGGATTTAGGGACCAGGAAAATCCCTTAAAAAATCCATACAGGATTTAGGGAGCAGGAAAATCCATACAGGATTTAGGGAGCAGGAAAACACCTCAAAACCCTTCCAGAACCACTTGGTGCTGCCATTTACCCCAATTTATCCCAGATTGGGAACACCAGGGCTGTGTTATCCTGGGGGATGATGCAGCCACACGTGGTGGAGAGCAGAGCACCAGGGTTGGGCTCTGTCACCCAGCAGAGCACCAGGGTTGGGCTCTGTCACCCAGCAGAGCTCTGACATGTGCTGGGTTGGGCTCTGTCACCCAGGTCACAGCTCTGGGATGAGCTGGGTTGGTTTCTGTCACCCAGGTCAGAACACTGGGATGAGCTGAGATGGGTTCTGTCACCCAGCAGAGCTGGCAGGGTTGGGCTCTGTCACCCAGCAGAGCACTGACATGTGCTGGGTTTGACTCTGTCACCCAGCAGAGCTGTCAGGGTTGGTTTCTGTCACCCAGCAGAGCTGTCACAGCACTGGCATGAGCTGGGTTCGGTTCTGTCACAGCACTGGCATGAGCTGGGTTGGTTTCTGTCACCCAGCAGGGCTGTCAGGGTTGGGCTCTGTCACCCAGCAGAGCTCTGGGATGAGCTGGGTTGGTTTCTGTCACCCAGCAGAGCTGTCACAGCACTGGGATGAGCTGGGTTGGGCTCTGTCACCCAGCAGGGCTGTCAGGGTTGGGCTCTGTCACCCAGCAGGGCTGTCAGGGTTGGGCTCTGTCACCCAGCAGGGCTGTCCGGGTTGGGCTCTGTCACCCAGCAGGGCTGTCAGGGTTGGGCTCTGTCACCCAGCAGGGCTGTCCGGGTTGGGCTCTGTCACCCAGCAGGGCTGTCAGGGTTGGGCTCTGTCACCCAGCAGGGCTGTCAGGGTTGGGCTCTGTCACCCAGCAGGGCTGTCACAGCACTGGCATGAGCTGGGTTGGGTTCTGTCACCCAGCAGGGCTGTCAGGGTTGGGCTCTGTCACCCAGCAGGGCTGTCCGGGTTGGGCTCTGTCACCCAGCAGGGCTGTCACAGCACTGGCATGAGCTGGGTTGGGTTCTGTCACCCAGCAGGGCTGTCAGGGTTGGGCTCTGTCACCCAGCAGGGCTGTCCGGGTTGGGCTCTGTCACCCAGCAGGGCTGTCAGGGTTGGGCTCTGTCACCCAGCAAGGCTGTCAGGGTTGGGCTCTGTCACCCAGCAGGGCTGTCACAGCACTGGCATGAGCTGAGATGCAGCAGGCACACCGAGCTCAGCGATCATTCCCACGCTCAGCTCATCTCCAGCAGCACTGCAGCAAAGTGATGCAACGTGGAAATCACATTAGCAACGGGATTGCACAGTGGCAAAGGCATGGTTTTTAATTTTTTTCCCCACCCATCTTGCTAAAAATCCTCACAGTTTCATCCCAGAATTGAACTGGTGTTAGTTATTTCAGGGGGCCGCTTCCCTTCCACCGTGCCGTTAATTCCAAGCTGACCCAAGGCTTTTTTAAAATCTTTTTTCCACCCCTCCTACTAAAACTCCACACAGTTTCATCCCACAATTGAACTGCTGTTATTTCATGGGGCTGCTTCTCTTGAGGAAGTTCCACCTTGCCTTGCTGTTAATTCCAAGCTGACCCAAGGCTTTTTTTGTTGTTGTTTTTATCCACCTCTCCTGCTAAAAATCCATGCATTTTCATCCCAGAATTGAACTGCTGTTCTGCTTTCCTTGAAGTTCCACCTTGCTGTTAATTCCAAGCTGAACCCCTGCCCCACATGACTGAGGGTGAAATGTCCTCTCTGTTTACTTTGTAAACAACATTTCAACTTTTTAAATCCTCCCACAGCACAAAACCCCTCCTAAACCCAACTGCTTTTCCTGCAGGATGAGCACACCAATAATTACCAACATCCCACTCCACACCATCCTTTTGTGAAGGTTCTTTTCCCTCCAAAGAGCCCATGGAGAAAGGAAAAGGGAAGAGGGATCACACAAAATGTAATCTCAAAACCAAAACAGGTGAGTTGAGCATTGCTAAATGTGAGGAAAAGGTTTTTCCTTCTCCAGAATCCAGGGACGAGAAATGGCCCAAGAACCCCCTGCCCCTCATGACTGAGGGTGAAATGTTCTCTCAGTTTGCAAACAGCATTTCAACTCTTTAAATTTCCTCAAAAGGCCTCACTCTCCCCCTCTCACAGCTCTCCAGCAGCACAAAACCCCTCCTAAACCCAACTGCTTTTCCTGCAGGATGAGCACACCAATAATTACCAACATCCCACTCCACACAGTCCTCCTATGAAGGATTTTTCCCTCATAAAAACCCGTGGAGGATGGAAAAGGGAAAAGGGATCACACAAAATGCAAAATCAAAACCAAAACAGGTCAGTTGAGCGCTGAGAAATGTGAGGAAAAGGTTTTTCCTTCTGCAGCACCCGGGGATGAGAAATGGCTCAAGAACCCCTGACTGAGGGTGAAATGTCCTATCAGTTTGCAAACAGCATTTCAAACTTTTTAAATTTCCTCAAAAGGCCTCACTCTCCTCCTCTCACAGCCCTCCAGCAGCACAAAAATCCCTCCCAAACCCAACTGCTTTTCCTCCAGGATGGGTAATAATTACCAAAAATTACAAACACCCCACTCCACACCATCCTTTTGTGAAGGTTTTTTCCCTCCTAAGAGCCCATGGAGAAAATGGATCACACAAAATGTGAAATTAAAAGCAGAACAGGTGAGTTGAGCATTGTTAAATGTGAGGAAAAGTTTTTTCCTTCTCCAGCACCCAGGGATGAGAAATGGCTCAAGAACCCCCTGCCCCTCATGACTGAGGGTGAAATGTCCTCTCTGTTTACTTTGTAAACAACATTTCAACTTTTCAAATCCTCTCACAGCACAAAACCCCTCCCAAACCCAACTGCTCTTCCTGCAGGATGAGCACATCAATTATTGCAAACACCCCACTCCAAACCATCCTTTTGTGAAGGATTTTTCCCTCATAAAAACCCGTGGAGGATGGAAAAGGGAAAATGGATCACACAAAATGTAAAATTAAACCCAGCACAGGTGAGCTGAGCATTGCGAAACGTGAGGAAAAGTTTTTTCCTTCTCCGGCACCCAGGGATGAGAAGCGGCTCAGGACTGAGGGTGAAATGTCCTCACAGTTTGTAAACAGCATTCAAACTTTTTAAATTTCCTCAAAAGGCCTCACTCTCCTCCTCTCCAGCAGCACAAAACCCCTCCTAAACCCAACTCCTTTTCCTGCAGGATGAGCACAGCAAAAATTACCAAAACCCATCCTTTTGTGAAGGCTTTTTCCCTCCTAAAGGAGGTAAAATAAAGCAAAAGTGAGAAGGGAATGAAGCTGAGAGCCTTCCCCTTCCTGCACCATGTGATGAGCAGCAGGAAGAAATAGTTGCTGGAGGCAGAGGGCAGCTCTGCTTTGTAACGAGGAGCTAAAATGGAGCTAAAATAGAGATAAAATGGAGCTAAAATGGAGCTAAAATCGAGCTAAAATCGAGCTAAAACAAGAGCTAAAATTGAGATAAAATAGAGCTAAAATAGAGCTAAAATGGAGCTAAAATAGAGTTAAAATAGAGCTAAAATAGAGCTAAAATGGAGCTAAAATAGAGCTAAAATGGAGCTAAAATAGAGCTAAAGCAGAGCTAAAATAGAGCTAAAATGGAGCTAAAATAGAGCTAAAGCAGAGCTAAAGCAGAGCTCTATTATTGTCTTGAGATCCTCTCCACGCCCACGGGTGACCCTGGAGCTGCCGGGCTTTGGCACAGAGCTCCCAAAACCCCGAGCTCCTCCCCTGCTGCTGCTCAGCTCTGCCTGAGTTTATCCAGAAAATCCAGCATTTGGGATCTGTAATCCCCTCCGTGGGATTACAGGGTTGGATTCGCCTGAAATGCGGCATAAAAAATGAAAATATTCCCTCTGCGCGCCCTGATAAAGGAGAAAAGCCAGGATTAAGGTTTAGGCCTGGCCTAACCCTCGCTTCAGGGTTTTCTGGCAGATTTCCTGTGCTTTGACTCAACACCAAATAATCTCCAATAATCTTTATGATTTGAAATAAAAGGGGGCCCTTTTCAATCATTTGAAATAAATCTCCAATAATCATTATAATGTGAAATAAAAGGGGGCCCTTTTGTGTCTGTGTGAGGATTAAAACACCCCCAGAAATCTGCTTGGGCTCATGTGCCACCCCAAGCCCCATGGAAATCCTGATTGTTGTCCCTCTTGGTTTGTTCCTGATTTATTTATTTATATTGTTTTAAAATCCCCTTTCCCCACTGTTTTCCATTCATTAATTATCAAATTATCATTATAATTTGAAATAATTTGAAATAAAAGAGGCCCTTTTGTGTCAGGATTAACATACCCCCAGAAATCTGCTGGGCATGGAAATCCTGATGTCAATGTTGTCCTTCATGGTTTGTTCCTGATTTATTTGTTTATTTTATTTAAAATACCCTTTCCCCACTGTTTTCCATTCATTTATTATCAAATTATCATTATAATTTGAAATAAATTGAAATAAAAGGGGCCCTTTTGTGTCAGGATTAACATACCCCCAGAAATCCGCTGGGTATGGAAATCCTGATGTCAATGTTGTCCTTCTTGGTTTGTTCCTGATTTATTTATTTATATTATTTAAAATACCCTTTCCCCACTGTTTTCCATTGATTTATTATCAAATTATCATTATAATTTGAAATAATTTGAAATAAAAGGGGCCCTTTTGTGTCAGGATTAAAATACCCCCAGAAATCTGCTGGGCATGGAAATCGTGATTGTTGTCATTGTTGTCCTTCTTGGTTTGTTCCTGATTTATTTATTTATATTGTTTTAAAATCCCATTTTCCCCTTGTTTTCCATTATTTATTATCAAATTATCAATATAATTTGAAATAATTTTGAAATAAAAGGGACCCCCAGAAATCTGCTTGGTTTATCTGCTGCCACCCTGAGCCCCATGGAAATCCTGATGTCATTTTGTTCCTGATCTTGGCTAATTCAGAAAGGCCAAAAAACACTGAGGAAAAACTAGAAAATACAAAAAAAAAAAAAAAATATTTCTTTCTCAGGACTTAAAAGCTGAAACAGTTGGTTCCTACCCCTCAAATTTTTGCTAAAACACCTCAATTCTGTCTCAAACAGCTCAAATTTTCAGCCAGGGAGCCAAAATTTCTTGCAACATTTGTTTTGAGTTTAAGAAAAAAAAATAAAAGAGAGGTTTGGAGTGGGATTAAGCAATAAAAACTCTTATCATGAGGACATCCTTCAGCATTTCCTTCCAGGGAACTTCCTGCCTCGGCTTCTCCCTCACAAAAATCTGATTTTCCTGCCTGGATTCTGCAGGGAATGCCAGAAGCAAAGAGAAAACAAGAATTTATTCAAGTTTGGGGTGTTCTTTCCTCATTTTTCATTGATTTTTGTTATTTATTTGAGATTATTTGGTTGGTTTGCCACATGGAAAGCTGCCAGGGGTTGGGATTTTTTAAAGGGAGTGGAGAATTGTGCATGTTTATTTTGAATTATTTGTTTAATTCCTTTATTTTACACATTTAAGAGGCTTTTACCAGATTTCTGGGGGTATTTTAATCCTGACACAAAAGGGCCCCTTTTATTTCAAATTATTTGAAATTATAATGATAATTTAATAATAAATTAATGGAAAACAGTGGGGAAAGGGGTTTTTAAATAATATAAATAAATAAATCAGGAACAAACCATGAAGGACAACATTGACAACAATCAGGATTTCCATGCCCAGCAGATTTCTGGGGGTATTTTAATCCTGGCCCCCTTTTATTTCAAATTATAATGATAATTTAATAATAAATTAATGGAAAATTGGAAAACAGGGGGAAAAGGAGATTTTAAATCATATAAATAAATAAATCAGGAACAAATCATGAAGGACAACATTGACAACAATCAGGATTTCCATGCCCAGCAGATTTCTGGGGATATTTTAATCCTGACATAAAGGAGTCCCCTTTTATTTCAAATTATTTCAATTTATTTCAAATTATTTCAAATTATAATGATAATTTGATAATAAATGAATGGAAAACAGGGGGAAAAGGGGATTTTAAATAATATAAATAAACAAATAAAACAGGAACAACAATGACATCAGGATTTCCATGCCCAGCAGATCTCTGGGGTATTTTAATCCTGGCCCCCTTTTATTTCAAATTATAATGATAATTTAATAATAAATTAATGAAAAACAGAGGGAAAAGTGGATTTTAAATCATACAAATAAATAAATCAGGAACAAACCAGGAATGTCAACAATGACATCAGGATTTCCATGCCCAGCAGATTTCTGGGGGTATTTTAATCCTGACACAAAAGGACCCCTTTTATTTCAAATCATTTCAAATTATAATGATAATTTGATACTAAATTAATGGAAAACAGGAGGAAAATGGGATTTTAAAGCCATTTTTGTGTCATTCCTGCAGCTGCCACAACCCCTCTGCTCCTCCATCCCTGACAATGAAATTATTAATTTCCCTGATTCTCCACACTTGGATCAGCATTATTCCTTTTTTTCTTTGATTTTTTAGGCTATAAGACAAGGGATGGTTTAGGATATAAACCAGGGAAGGTTTAGGACACGGAGAGGGGATGGGAAACTTCAAAATCAAAAATCCTTTGATTTTTGGGTTTGTTTCCCCATAAAAAAACCTCAGATTTCCTGGAAGCTCCTACGGAGATTACACCTCACTTCCTCCTCATCTGGGCCCAGTGTTTACCAACAGCAGCTTAAATTAAATTAATTAAATTTAATTAAATTAAATTAAATTGCCTTGCACAGGCACAATCCTTCTGCTGGATGGAAAAAAAATCCCAATTTCAAATTCCTGCCGGATGGGGGAAAGGAAAAGCGATGGAAGCTGGAAAAGCTGCCCTGGAACAACGTTTGTGGCACACTCAGCCCTGTTGTCATGGGGATGGAACAACCATTCCCTGCAAACAGGCACAGGGACCCTAAAAATAAAAATAAAAATAAAAATAAAAATGAAAATAAAAATAAAAATAAAAATAAACATAAAAATAAACAGCCCAATGAAATCCCCGTGTCAGGCGCGGGGAGAGAAATCCCAAATCCTCACAAAAACCTTTCCTGGAAGCTCCGCCAGGCTGGGACTCACCTGAGGGGTGCTGGGATTTTAGCGATTTGAATTGGTTTTAGGGAGAGGTTCTTTGGGGAAATTTTAGAAAGAGAATTTTTGCTGTCAAAACAAAAAAAAAAAAAAAAAACGACAAAAAATTTACAAACCTGCTGTTCAAAAATCCATAAACCTACTGTCCAAAAAACCCCCAAAAAATCCATAAACCCACTGTCAAAAAAAACCACAAAATATCCAAACCTACTGTCCAAAAATCCACACAATTACTGTCCAAAAAATCCCAAAAAATCCACAAACCTGCTGTCCAAAAAACCCCAAACCTACTGTCCAAAAAAACCCATAAACCTACTGTTCAAAAATCCACACACCTACTGTACAAAAAACCCAAAAATCCACAAACCTACTGCCAAAAATCCATAAACCCACTGTCCAAAAAACCCCAAAAAATCCACAAACCTACTGTGCAAAAAACCCAAAAAATTCACAAACCTATTGTCCAAAAATTCACACATCTACTGTGCAAAAAACCCCAAAAATCCACAAACCTACTGTCCAAAAAAGCCCAAAAAATCCATAAACCTACTGTTCAAAAATCCATAAACCTACTGTCCAAAAAACCCCAAAAATCCACAAACCTACTGCCAAAAATCCATAAACCTACTGTCCAAAAATCCACAAACCTACTGTCCAAAAAAACCCCAAAATCCACAAACCTACTGTCCAAAAAAACCCAAAAAATCCAAACCTACTGTCCAAAAATCCACACAATTACTGTCCAAAAAACCCCAGAAAAATCCACACAGCTGCTGTCAAAAAAACCCAAAAAATCCACAAACCTACTGTCCAAAAAACCCCAAACCTACTGTCCAAAAAAAATCCTAAAAAATCCACAAACTTACTGTCCAAACCAGGTGAAATGCCAGGTAAAAGCCTCTCAAATGTATAAAATAAAGGAATTAAACAATAAATTTAAAATAGAGATGCAGAATTTTAAACTCCCTCAGAGCGGAGCCTCCAAATCAAACCCAGCCTTGCTCAGGAGCTGCTCCTCAAAAAATCCAAATTCAAAATATAAAAATATAAAAATATAAAAATATAAAAATCCAGACAAAATAGAAATTCAAAAAAAAAAATTAAAAAATAGAAATTAAAAATCCAGCAGAGCTCTGGAGGTTTTCCAGCCCTGCTGGGGAATTTTTGGGGATGGAGAAGAAAGGAGGGAGGTGGAACTCAGGGATGGGATGCTGCTCCTCAAAAATTCGGACAAAATATAAAAATATAAAAGTCCAGACAAAATAGAAATTCAAAAAAATATTTAAAAATATAAATTCAGCAGAGCTCTGGAGGTTTTCCAGCCCTGCTGGGGAATTTTTGGGGATGGAGAGGAAAGGAGTGAACTGGAGGTGGAACAGGGATGGGATGCTGCTCCTCAAAAATTCGGACAAAATATAAAAATATAAAAATCCAGACAAAACAGAAATCAAAAAAAAAACTATTAAAAAATCTAAATTAAAAATCCAGCAGAGCTCTGGAGGTTTTCCAGCCCTGCTGGGGAATTTTTGGGGATGGAGAGGAAAGGAGGGAGGTGGAACAGGGATGGGATGTGTGAGGATGAGAGAACAGCAAATCCCAAGCAGGATTTGCAGGATTTGCATTCTTTCTCCTCTGCCTCCCCTCTTGATGTGGGCAGGAATCCACCCAGTTCAGACAGGGGAGTGAAAAAAAAGAAAAAAAAAAATAAAATAGTGGTGAGGAATTAAAATAAAAAAGCCAGCAGCTGTTGGAGGCAAATGAGCAAAGCTTGGAGCTAAACAATGGCTGGGCTCAGCCTGCAAAGGCTGCACCCCAAAATCTGCACCCAGAAATGTGCACCCAAAAATGTCCTGCACCCAAAAATGTGCACCCCAAAATGTCCTGCACCCCAAAATCTGCACCCAGAAATGTGCACCCAAAAATGTCCTGCACCCAAAAATGTGCACCCCAAAATGTCCTGCACCCAAAAATGTGCACCCCAAAATGTCCTGCATCCAAAAATGTCCTGCAGCCAAAAATCTGCACCCAAAAATGTGCACCCAAAAATGTCCTGCACCCAAAAATGTGCACCCCAAAATGTCCTGCACCCAAAACTCTGCACCCAAAAATGTCCTGTACCCAAAAATCTGCACCCAAAAATCTCCTGCACCCAAAAATCTCCTGGATCCCAACAGGGAACCCCTGGATGCAAACAATTCCTGGATCAAAAATCTCCTGCACCCAAAAATGTCCTCCATCCCACCAAGGTACCCCTGGATCCAAAGAGCCGATTTCTGGACCCAAAAATGTCCTGCACCTAAAAATCTGCACCCAAAAATCTCCTGGATCCCAACAAGGAACCCCTGGATCCAAACAATTCCTGGATCAAAAATCTCCTGCACCCCACCAAGGAATCTCTGGATGCAAACAAACAATTCCCGCACCCAAAAATCTCCTGGATGTCACCAAGCAAGCCCCGGACCCAAACACACTCAAGGATTTCACTGAGCCATCCCTGGATCCAAACAATTCCTGCACCCAAAAATCTCCTGCATCCCACCACCCAAATTCTGACTCCAAACAACCCCTGGACCCCAAAAAAATGATTCCTGGATGCCAAAAATTTCCAGGATCCCACCAACCAACCTGTGGATCCCAAAATCTCCTGCATCCCACCAACCAAATTCTGACTCCAAACAAGCCCTGGACCCAAAAAACCAATCCCTGGACCCAAAAATCTCCTGGATCCCACCAACCAACCTCCAACTCCAAACAACCCCTGGACCCCAAACGAGCAATTCCTGCATCCAAAAATTTCCAGGATCCCACCAACCAACCTCTGACTTCAAACAAGTCCTCGAGCCAAAAAAACAATTCCTGGACCCAAAAATCTCCTGGATCCCAAAATCTCCTGGATCCCAAAACTTCCAGGATCCCACCACCCAATCTCAGACTCCAAACAACCCCTGGACCCAAAAAACCAATTCCTGGACCCAAAAATCTCCTGGATCCCAAAATCTCCTGGATCCCATCGCCCACACTCTGACTCAAAACAACCCCTGGACCCAAAAAACCAATTCCTGGACCCAAAAATCTCCTGGATCTCACCAACCAACCTCCAACTCCAAACAAGCCCTGGACCCCAAACGAGCAATTCCTGCATCCAAAAATCTCCTGGATCCCGAAATCTCCCAGATCCTACCAACCAAACTCTGACTACAAACAACATCTGGACCCCAAAAAACAATTCCTGCAGCCAAAAATCTCCTGGATCTCAAAACTTCCAGGATCCCACCACCCACACTCTGACTCCAAACAACCTCTAGACCCAAAAAACCAATCCCTGGACCCAAAAATCTCCTGGATCCCACCAACCAACCTCCAACTCCAAACAAACCCTGGACCCAAAAAACCCCAGGATCTCAAAATCCTCAGGATCCTACCAACCAAACTCTGACTCCAAACTACCCAAAAAACAATTCCTGCAGCCAGACAACTCCCGGATCCCACAAAGCAACCTCTGGATCCCAAAATCTCCTGGATCCCACCACCCAAACTCTGACTCCAAACAGCTCCTGGACCCAAAAAAGCGATTCCTGGACCCAAAAATCTCCAGAATACCACCAACCAACCTCAGACTCAAAACAACCTCTAGACCCAAGAAACCAATTCCTGGACCCAAAAATCTCCAAGATCCCAAAACCTCCTGGGTCCCACCACCCAACCTCTGGATCCCAAAATCTCCCGGATCCCACCCACCAAACTCTGACTCCAAACAACCCCTGGACCCCAAAAATCGATTCCTGCCCCCAAAACCCTCCCGGATCCCCCCCAGGACGGATCGAAGCCGCTCCAGCCCGGATCGCAGCCCAGCCCCGGCGCTCCCCAGCCCGGTTCCGTGCCCGCTGCGGGTCCCGAGGGGCAGCGCCGGCGGCACCGCCCGCAGCCCGCAGCCCGCAGCCCGGCCCGCCGCCCCCCCCGAGCCCTCCGCCCCCGCTCACCGAGGAGGAGCCCCGCCGGTGCCCGGGTGCCGTCGGGTGCCGGTGCTGGGCGCGGCCCCCCCGCCGTCCCTCATGCCCGGCGCGGCCGCCGGGGCCGCATCCCGGGCGGGCGGGCGGAGCCGGGCGGGCAGCGCGGGGCGGCCGCCTTCCACACGGCCGGGGGCGCGCGCGCGGGACGGACCCTCCGCGGCCGCCGTACCGCCGCTTCCGCCCACGGGCCCGCGGAGCTCGCGGGGGTCGGCCAATCGGAGCGCGGAACCGAGAGGACGCGGGCCAATAGGAGGGCGCATTGAGGGCGAGGGGCGGGGTTAGGGGCGGGGCTTGGGGCGCGGGCGGGACGCGCGGTCCCGGTGCCCCGGCCGGGCCATGTGCCCGGGCCCGGCCCCGAACCGGCGTCGAACCGGGCCCGAATGGCCTCGAATGGCCCCAAACTGGGTCCGAACGGGCCCCGAGCGGGCGCCGAACGGCTCCGAAGGGGCCCCGAACCGGCTCCGAACGGCTCCGGAACCAGCCCCGAAATGGCTCCGAATGGGCCCCGAACCAGCCCCGAACGGGCCCTGAATGGCTCCGAACCGATCCCGAATGTTCCCGAACCGACCCCGAGTGGCTCTGAACCAGGCCTAGACCAGCCCCGAACCGGCCCCGAGTGGTCCCGAACCAGTTCCGAACGGGCCCCGAGTGGCCCCGAACCGTTCCCGAATGGTTCCGAACCGGTTCCGAACGGGCCCCGAGTGGCCCCGAACCGTTCCCGAATGGTCCCGAACCGGTTCCGAACGGACCCCGAGTGGCCCCGAACCGTTCCCGAATGGTTCCGAACCATTCCCGAGTGACCCCGAATGGTCCCGAACGCCCCCGAAGCGGCCCCGTCACGTCCCCGGCTCCCGCCTGCCCTCAGGGCGCTCCGGGCACAGCCCACGGGCCCTTCTCACCCTCCCCACACGAGGTGTTGAGGGAGGACGGGGCACAGCGCGTCAAAATGGCTCAAAATTTTAAAATAATCTTCTGTGTTTTACTAGGAAATACATGGTGTGAGCTCTGTTCGTAGAGTGGGGAGACAAAACAATTCCTGCTCTAGCTGGGGACCAAGGACAAATGATCCAAATCTCAGGCCCAAGAGCGCAAACAACGTGGAATAAAGAGATAAAAACAAGGATGAGATTGTGTGGGCTGGAGATGTAATTAGACAATTAACTCCAATATGCAAATAGAGCAGAACTTATAAAAGAGAGAGACCCTTGACCAGTTGTCCATTTTATGACCATTTGGGTTCATCTTGGGTCCATTTGGGTTCACCTTGAGTTCGTTTTGTGACCATTTGGGTTCATCTTGTGACCATTTGGGTCCATCTTGGGTTCATTTTGTGACCATTTGGGGTCATTTTGTGACCATTTGGTTTCATCTTGGGTCCCTTTTTGACCATTTGGGTTCATCTTGTGAACCAAGGTGGATCCATTGAGGCCTCATAATAAATCCCTATTTTTTCCTTTAGCCCTGTTCCAGCTCAGCCTTCCCAAGGCCTCAGCAGAGCTGGTGATGCTGGAGCTCATTCCAGCTGCCCCTGGAATGGTTTGGGGTCCCCCCCAGTGCCACCCCAGCACCTTCCACCATCCCACTGTGCTCCAGGGATCCAGGAACAGCCACGGATTCTCTGGGAATTCCATCCCAGCCAGGAATTCCTTCCCAAAATCCCATCCTCCGCCACTGGGAATCCATTCTGGCACTCCAGGCCCTCTCCTCTATCACAATTTTCTGCACAAAAAAAAAGCAGAAAGGAGATAAAAACAAGGAGAGGCAGAGAATTTAGGGTTTGACAAAGGACAGGGGTTTCCCTCCAGAGCACAATGTCACAGGGAGAGAGGAAGTTTTCAGCCAGGCTGACCATGAGTTATTCATTTACAGAAGTTCATCTTGTTTCAAAATGCAGCAGAGTTAAAAGTTTTTTATGGTTTTCCCAGCTCCACTTCCAAAAAAAAAAAAATCAAAATCAAATCAAAACAAAACAAAAGCACAAACAAAAAAAAAAAACCCAAAATAACCCAAAAATAACGAAAAATAAAATAAAAAACAAACCTGAAAGGGACCACGCAGGGAGGAGAAAGAAAGGAGGAAAAGAAACAAAAATTCCTTCAGAATCAGCTTCCTCAGCTTTCAAAATAATTAAACCCCTCTGAAGTGAAAGCCTGGACATTTTCCCTTTCCTTTTTTCCCTGTGGAAAGCATCAGGCAGTATTTCCACATTATCAGAGCTGCTTTTCCCAGGGGAATGCCCGAGCCAGGAACATTCCTGGCTTTTCCCCGTGCCCACCCCTCATTTCTGCCACCCCTCTTTACCCTGGAGTCCCTTTTCCCTCAGAACAAAGAGGGAAATGAAGCAAAAATCCCTCCCAGGCTCTTCCTGTGGAGTCACAGGTGGGAGCTTTGCCAGCATCTCCACTCAATCCCATTTTTTTGGGCCAGCTCCAGCACCTGGCTGTGCTCAGCTCGCTCCCAAATCCAGTTGGTTCCTCCAGGAGCTCCCATGGGGATGGAAAAATCTCCTTTGGGAAAAATCTCCCCCTCTCCACATCCTCCCCTGGATTTGTTCCCATTCCCCAACAGCACCCCCCAAAATTTTGGCATTTGGGAAAAAAAATGCAGGAGCTGAACCCCCCCCAAAAAGCAGCACAGAGAGAGGGGCAGCACCCAAAAACCAACCCCAAGCTGCTCCTAAAGCTGCATCACGGGGGTGGCTGCAGTGACAATCAAGCTTTTTTTAATTTTAGGGGGATAAGAAATTTCCTACTTCGTGCAACTCCCATTTTGTTCTGCTCCCACTGCCGGGTGTTTGCAATTCAACGTGGGCTTGTTCCTATCTTAGACAGCATCAGCCAAGGGAAAAATATAGGACAGACAAAAGGGATGGAATAAAAATCGAGCAGGGAACGAGGCAGGAAGGAAAAAAAGACAAAAAGCTGATGTGGAAAGAGATTTTAGGAAAGCGGCTCCCGTGTAAACAGCTCCCATTTTAACGGGGAAGAGGCAGCAGAAAAAAAAGGGAAAATAAACATATTTAATGGGGAGTTTCTGGTGAGTGTTAATGTCAGGTGGCAGCACTCGGGAAATGGATTTTGCAATTTCCGAGGCAGGGACAGAGTCGTGACGGGACACAGAGCCCCCAGTTCTGGGAAAACACAGGACAGCCCAGGCAGGGGAAAACAGAGAATTCCAAAACCCATCCCAACCCTCCCTGCACGGCTCTTGGCTGCAGAGGGGGCCGGGAGGGGATGGGAAGCACAGGGAGAAGCCAGAACGTTCTGCAGCAGCTGATCCAGCCCGCCAGGGCCCTGCTCCAGCACGCGGAGCTGTGCCTTGGTTTGGAGAGACAGATTCTGCTCAGGGAGGCAGGAGCCTCCCCGAAATGGGAAATGTAAACCCCCTCCCTCATATTTGTTATAATTTTGAAATTAAGGGGCTCTCAGGCAAAGATACAGGAATAGGAATAGCAGTTCTTTGTTATCCTGAGCTGGAAGATGATTTGTGGATGTCTTGGTTTGAGCAGACAGGTTCTGCTATGGAGGGAAGGAAGCCCCTTGAAATGGGAAATGTAAAACCCCTTCCTCCTATTTGTTATAATTTTGAAATTAAGGGGCTCTAAGGCAAAGATACAGGAATAGGAATAGCAGTTCTTTATTATCCTGAGCTGGAAGGTGAATTGTGGATGTCTTGGTTTGAACACACAGGTTCTGCTCAGGAAGGCAGAAGCCTCCCCGAAATGGAAAATGTAAACCCCCTCCCTCATATTTGTTATAATTTTGAAATTAAGGGGCTCTCAGGCAAAGATACAGGAATAGGAATAGCAGTTCTTTATTATCCTGAGCTGGAAGGTGAATTGTGGATGTCTTGGTTTGAGCAGACAGGTTCTGATTTTCTCCCCGCCTCAAGTGAAATTCACACTGTGAGCAGCAGAAATTCCTCCAAAACTGCATTTTCCCCCAATAAAAATGAAACCTGCAAGGGAGGTTTAATCATTAATAAAAATCTAGTTCTGACTTAATTAGGAAAAAAAAATTAAAAAAGAAATAAAGAACTCCCTAATGCTGTGATCCACCTTAGGGCTGCATTTCCACAGGGGTTTAAAGCAGGATTTGCAGCGGCCCTCGGCTCATCCTGCAGGATGAGCAGCCAGCACGAGCTGCACGTGGGCAGCCCGGGGATGTCACTGCTGTCACTCGCGCTGCAGGGAGGGCTCTGCCGCTCCTGCCTTCCCCGCAGCCCCAGCTGCAAATTTAGCAACAGCGCCTGAGCTGCTCTGCGTGCCCTCCCACGTCCTGCCCCGCTCCGGCTCCAGCCCCGGCTGCCTGCGTGCAGTTCTTCAAAAGCTCTGCTTGGCAACCTGGCAGCCCTGGCTGCAGCCCAGGCAGCCGCTCCTGCCATCCCTGCTCTGCCACCTCAACTTCTGCCACCCCAAATCCTGCCAGCTCTTCCTGCCATCCCCTCCTGCCACCCCAGCTCCTGCCATCCCAACTCCTGCCACCCCAGCTCCTGCCATCCCAACTCCTGCCATTCCTGCTCCTGCCATCCCTTCCTGCCATTCCCACTTCTGCCATCCCCTCCTGCCACCCCAGCTCCTGCCATCCCCTCCTGCCATCCCCTCCTGCCATTCCTGCTCCTGCTGTCCCAGTCCTGCCATCCCTCCTGCCACCCCAGCTCCTGCCATCCCCCAACTCCTGCCATCCCAACTCCTGCCATCCCCTCCTGCCATCCCCTCCTGCCATCCTGCTCCGGCCATCGCACTTCTGCCATTCCCTCCTGCCATTCCCTTCCTGCCACTCCTGCTCCTGCTGTTCCCTTCCTGCCATCCCTGCTCCCGCCATCTCAGTCCTGCCATCCCCTCCTGACATTCCAACTCCTGCCACCTCAACTCCTGCCACCCCAGCTCCTGCCATCCCTTCCTGCCATCCTAAATCCTGCCATTCCTGCTCCTGCCATTCCCTTCCTGCTATCCCAACTCCTCTCAACCCCTCCTGCCATCCCAGCTCCTGCCATCCCACTCCTGCCATCCCCTCCTGCCATCCCAAATCCTGCCATTCCTGCTCCTTCCCATTCTCCTCCTGCCATTCCTGGCCCTTCCATTCCCACTCTTCCCATTCCCAGTCCTGCCATTCCTCTCCTCCTATTCCCACTCTCCCCATGGCCCTCTTGCCATTCCCACTCTTCCCATTCCCTCTCCCGCCATTCCATTCCCACTCCCTCCCATTCCCATTCCTTTCCTCCCATTCCCACTCTTCCCATTCCCTCTCCTGCCATCCCAGTCCTGCCATTCCCACTCTTCCCATTCCCGATTCCGCCGTTCCCTTCCTGCCATCCCCACTCCTGCCATTCCAATCCTGCTCCTGCCATCCTGCTCCTGCCATTCCAACTCCTTCCCATTCCTGGTGCTTCCATCCCCACTGCTGCCATTCGTCTCCTCCCATTCCCACTCCTTCCCATCCCTACTCCTGCCATTCCATTCCCACTCCCTCCCATTCTCATTCCTTCCCATTCCCCTCCTGCCATTCCCTCTCTTCCCATTCCCTTCCTGCCATTCCTTCCTGCCATCCTGGTCCTCCCATTCCCACTCTTCCCATCCCCCCTTCCTGCCATTCCCACTCTTCCCATTCCCGATTCTGCTGTTCCCTTCCTGCCATCCTGCTCCTGCCATTCTCCTCCTGCCATTCCAACACCTTCCCATTCCTGGTCCTTCCATCCCCACTCATTCCCATCCTCACTCCTGCCATTCCCCTCCTCCCATTCCCCCTCCTGCCTGCCCCTGGCACCCCTGCAAACACAGCAGAGAAGGGCCCTGGATTGAGGATGAACCCAAACCTCACCCCAGAGCCTGGGAGCTGTGCCAGCCCCGCGGTGCCCGCGGGGGCAGCGAGGGAGGCAGGACAGGGCAGGCCCGGGAGGAGCGGGGAGAGCGTCTGGAGCCAGGCAGGGCAGCAAAGGGGGGATAAAAGCACGAGACGGGCGTGAGTCAGGCTGGCACGGGGCCTGGGCACAGAGCCCTGCAACAAAGGGGGCACGGAGAGCTGAGCCAGGCTGGGCACAGAGCTCCATGGCAAAGGGGCATAGAGAGAACTGAGCCAGGCTGGCACACAGGGACTGGGCACAGAGCCCCACGGCAAAGGGGGCACAGGGACTGGGCACAGAGCTCCATGGCAAAGGGGCATAGAGAGAGCTGAGCCAGGCTGGGCACAGAGCCCTGCGGCAAAGGGGGCATGGAGAGCTGAGCCAGGCTGGGCACAGAGCCCCAGGGCAAAGGGGCATAGAGAGAGCTGAGCCAGGCTGGCACGGGGCCTGGGCACAGAGCCCCATGTCAAAGGGGGCACAGGGACTGGGCACAGAGCCCCGCAGCAAAGGGGGCATGGAGAGCTGAGCCAGGCTGGGCACAGAGCCCTGCGGCAAAGGGGGCATAGAGAGAACTGAGCCAGGCTGGCACGGGGCCTGGGCACAGAGCCCCATGTCAAAGGGGGCATGGAGAGCTGAGCCAGGCTGGGCACAGAGCCCCAGGGCAAAGGGGGCACAGAGTGAGCTCCAAGCCAGGCTGGCACACAGGGCCTGGGCACAGAGTGAGCTCCAAGCCAGGCAAAGCCTCTGGAACAACAGCAGCCCCAAAAGGGCTCAGGCAGAACCAGCTGCTGGTCCTGTAGCATCACCCCCAGCTGGGCTGTGCTCCTCCTGGCACACCTGGTCACACCTGGCACAGCTGGCACACCCGGTCGCACCTCTCCAACCTCTGCTCTCCCAGCCTGTCCAACTTTGGCTCTCCCAGCCTGTCCAGCCTCCGCTGTCCCACCCTGCCCTCCACAGGCCATCCACAAGAGCTGAGCTGATTTCCCCGCCGTGCTTTGGGCACGGCCCAGCTCCCTCCGCAGGGCAGCTCAAGGGCAGCACGTGGCGCCGTGCCCTGCCAGGGCATCGGGGCATCAGCGGGAGGGCACGAGCCCAGCCCTGCAGGCACGAGAAAGCAGCCTGAGACGGGCTGGCACAGCCACGCGCAGAGGGCACCGGGCCCTGACGCTGGGCTGTGTTTGTGCAAGCGCCTCCTTCCCTCGCAGGTGTTTGCAGGAGCTCGGGGAGTTGGCACCGCAGCCGGAGCTGGACTTTAATTAACCCCGAGGCAAACAGGAGGAGGACGTCAGCAGCCCGGAGCTGCTCTGCTGCCCTGGCAGGAGCTCCCAGCTCCTCACGCGTCCGTGCGTCCCCTTGGAAATGTCCTTGCGGGCTGGAGAGGTGCTGCTTGCTGTTCTCCTGGTGGCTTTGAGGCTCCACAGAATCCATCTGTGTCCCGTTCTCAGCTGTTCTAATGGCCTGGAAAGGCTCGGGGAGGCCTTGGGGCAGCCCGCGCTCCAAAGGACGAAAAGAGTCTTCAGGTTTTTCGGTCTTCAGTGTTTATTAATTCTTATCTACAAGATTTTCTCTCGGCCCGACAGAGCACAGCACGTCAGCCATGAGCACACTGCGTGCCCTCGGGGCGGTCACTTATCTTTATACCCAAAACTACGTATAAGATATTTACCTATTTTCCCCAATACCTTTCACCCTCATTGACAAGTGCACATTCAGTAAGAACCAATCCCAAAGTGCCACCACCACCACAAAAGATGGACGACAAGAAGAAAAAGAAGGAGGACAGGACACGCCCCAATTCCTCCATCTTGTCTCTCTAGAACCCCCCTGTACCGAGATTCTAAAACCTGTGTTTTCACTCTATAATTAATCGATCCCTTCACCATTTATCCCAGTGAGATCCTCCCATCCTCACACAGGTGTTGCTTCCTGTGCAGGATCAAAGTCCAGCCACCAAACGCTTCTGGCAACGTTCCAGGACCCCCGAGCCCCCCAAGGGTTGTCTCGGTGACTCTGCACATCAGGAATGACGCGCTGAGCTCCCACACATCTGCTGCCCCTCTCACCTTGTCAAGCACCCACGGTGGCCAGGGCCAGCCAGGTGGGAAACACCAGCACAAAAAAAAAGGGAGATTTAGGGACAAAACAACCACGCTGGAAAGTGTCAATGTCTGCTATATCTGCTGCAGCCCCCACAGCTCAGACCCTCATCCATGGTGGTGCTCACAGGGAAGAGATGAGAATCTTGACTCTACGTTCAGAAGGCTGATTTGTTATTTTCTTATATATATTATATTAAAAGTAAATGATATATTAAAAACAAACCCTGCCAGAGTCAGATCATGCCCTGTTGTTGCTTTCTGATGCAAGGCAAGGCGACCTGGTTCTGAGGAAACGACACGGCAACCCAAACTCTCCAGGGTCGCTCGGGCCAAGAACACACGCAGGCACCAACGTGGTGGACGGTTCAAAGGCCTTTATTGTCCCGTCTTGTCGGGTTTTATACTCGGGAAGATTTTTCTCTACGTCAGGGGGTCTTACCTTACTGTAATTGGTTAATAAGGAGTCGAAAGTTACTAGTGTTAGGGGGGACGACATTCTTGGGTGATCCCTTACCGGGCGTTAGGGGGAGAGGAATCCTGCTGCTTTCCGTGACATCGCGAGATTTTCCGAGCGCCCGCCCCTATCTACCACACCCTGCCCCCTGTGTGCCAGGGCGGTGTCCCAGCCCCGTGCCACGGGGGCTCAGCCCTCCTGCAGTGCCAGCCGTGGCTCTGCTGCAGCAGGGATCCTGCACAAGGGGGGAGTTTCCTCTGCAGCTCCAGGGCTGCTGCAGATGGGCCTGGGCTCCCTCTGGCAATGCAGGGCAGCACAAAGCTGCTCCTCTGGGAATGCAGGGCAGCACAAAGCTGCTCCTCTGGGATGCAGGGCAGCACAAAGCTGCTCCTCTGGGAATGCAGGGCAGCACAAAGCTGCTCCTCTGGGAATGCAGGGGGCACAAAGCTGCTCCTCTGGGAATGCAGGGCAGCACAAAGCTGCTCCTCTGGGAATGCAGGGGGCACAAAGCTGCTCCTCTGGCGATGCAGTGCAGCACAAAGCTGCTCCTCTGGCAATGCAGGGCAGCACAAAGCTGCTCCTCTGGCCATGCAGGGCAGCACAAAGCTGCTCCTCTGGCCATGCAGGGCAGCACAAAGCTGCTCCTCTGGGAATGCAGGGCAGCACAAAGCTGCTCCTGTGGGAATGCAGGGCAGCACAAAGCTGCTCCTCTGGCCATGCAGGGCAGCACAAAGCTGCTCCTCTGGCCATGCAGGGGGCACAAAGCTGCTCCTCTGGGAATGCAGGGCAGCACAAAGCTGCTCCTCTGGCCATGCAGGGGGCACAAAGCTGCTCCTCTGGGAATGCAGGGCAGCACAAAGCTGCTCCTCTGGGAATGCAGGGCAGCACAAAGCTGCTCCTCTGGCAATGCAGGGGGAAAAGCTGACTCTGGTGTCCCCAAGCTCAGATTGGATCCAGGTAGGAATGCTTGGCTCCTCCCCTGGGCAGAGCATCTCCCATGGGATGGTGGGATTGGATCAGCCCTGCAGGGACACTCGCTGGCTCATTAACAGAACATAATTAATAATTAATGTGCCATTAACAGCAGAGAGCTCCTGGAGGGAGGATTGATTGTGGAAGAGATAAAGAAAAATGCCCAGTGAGCAGCAGATCCCTGTGCAGCTGTGACAGGGGACAATGGAACACAAACCATGTGACAATGGAACACACACCAGGTGACAGGTGACAATGGAACACAAACCAGGTGACAAGGGGACACAAACAAGGTGACAGGTGACAATGGAACACACACCGTGTGACAGGTAACAATGGAACACAAACTATGGGACAGGTGACAATGGAGCACAAACCAAGTGACAATGGAACACACACCAGGTGACAGGTGACAATGGAACACAAACCAGGTGGCAATGGAACACAAACACAAACCATGTGGCAGGTGACAGTGGAACACAAACCAGGTGACAATGGAACACAAACCATGAGACAGGTGACAATGGAACACACACCAGGTGACAATGGAACACAAACTATGTGACAATGGAACACAAACCATGTGACAGGTGACATTGGAACACAAAGCAGGTGACAATGGAACACACACCATGTGACAGGTGACAATGGAACACACACCAGGTGACAGGTGACAAATATTAAAAGGAATACTGTGTGTGTTATGTTGGAAAGTTATGCTGTTATAATTTGTAGTACTGTATTAATATTTTTAATTTTTTTAATTCCTCCTTTATTTATTTATATTAATTTTTATTGCTTTATTTTATTTATTATATATTCTATATTTACATATAATTTATATATATTAATAATATATATATTTATTTATTGTTAATGTATTTTATTTCTATTTATTTATTATATATTATACATTAGAGGGAAGTCTCTGGTATGAGATGTTTTGGGAAGTCTGTACCTCAGAAATGGGGAATAACCCCTAAATTCTGTAAGAATTAAAAATTAAAAGGGAGGGTTACACATTAGAGGGAATCTTTGGTATCAGGTGTTTTGGGAAGTCTGAACCTCTCAAGTACCTCAGAAATGGGGAAAGAGAGAAGGGAGATGTGGGGAATTGGGATAAAAGGAGGCTGCATCCTCCAAAAATTCGGGAGATCCCAGGGGAATGCCCCATGGCCTCTCCCTTTATTCAAATAAAGCCGAAAGAACTCCTCTGTCTCAGTTTTGGACGTAAACCTCTGCTGTTTGTGGATTAATTTTCCCAACATTTCCAAAGGAGAAAACAAACACGCAAACCTCGACCTTTCAACAAAGCCAGGCTGTGTGGAAAGGAAAGGAAAGGAAAGGAAAGGAAAGGAAAGGAAAGGACAAAGGAAAGGAAAGGAAATGGGGAAAAGGAAAAAATTCAGTGCAGTAGATACACCAAGGGCACCATAAGGAGGAGTCCGGGCACACCTCCCGTGTGGCTTTAACAAGTAACCCTGACTCTGTGTGGAGCCAGAATCAAAGCATTCCCTTTGTTTGGGCCCTGCTTTGCTGCAGCCGGGCTGGGGCTCTCTCTGAGCCGTGCCCGGGGCTGGCAGAGCTGCCTGGGCACGGCCGTGGCGTGTCCGGGCACCGTGGTGCCCGCGGGCACCGTGAGCATCCCCGGCAGCTCCGTGTTACCCGTGCAGGTGGGCAGCTCCAACCCAGCCCGGCTGTGTCGGGGCGTGCTCCTGCCCACACCTGCAGCCTCTCAATTAACAGCTCCCAATTAACTCCTGGCTCATCGGGAGCCGTGCCCAGCGCGGAGCTGCCCTGCGGCGTGGGTGGCACGGGGAGGATTGAAGGTTCCTTTGTGTGTTTGCACCTCCAGAAGCTCCCCAGAGAAGTTTGCTCCTGGGGGGACTCTGTGCTGCAGGAACTCGGTCAGGCCGTGTTTTTCCAGCAGCAGACTCTTCAAAAACAAAGGCCCTGCCAGGTTCTGCTGTTTTCCTTTCCTTTCCTTTCCTTTCCTTTCCTTTCCTTTCCTTTCCTTTCCTTTCCTTTCCTTTCCTTTCCCTTCCCCTTTTCCTTTCCCCTTTTCCTTTCCTTTCCTGGGCACAGGGATCTGTTCGTATTTAACGCAGAAATGGAAACAAACCTTTGTCCAAATCCCTCAAGAACTTTTTCCATGAGATTTCTGTGGAGCTGCAAACCAGTCGGGCCAGTCCTTGTTGTCAGAGCTCCTCAGGGTCCTGAGATTTCTGCAAGAGGGAATTTTGGAGCGCTCTGGGTGCCACATAAATGCTCTTCTCCTTAGGAAATAACCCCATGGTGCCAATACATGGTGCCAGCCCTGCCAGGAACAAGGAGCAGGGGCACTCCCAGCCCTGCACCAGGTCACAGCGAGCAGGGACTGTCACTGTCACACGGAGGTGAGGAGCTGTTCAGGCCAATCTCAGCCTCCAGGCTTCACATTTCCATCACAGCCCAAACCTGCGCTCTGAGCAACCTCTTCCAGCCAGCCCCACTCCAGTTTTAGGATCTTTTGTCTTTTCTTCTCCATCTCCTCTTTTTGCAGGGAAAGCCTCCCCCCTCTGGTCACCATCCTCCTGTTGGCCTCTCCCAGAGTGTCCCCAAACCTGATTTTCCAGAGCGGTTTGGGGATCTCCATCCCTCCAGCACACCCCAGGACGGCTGAATTCAGCTCTGAGCTGGCAGCGGAATAAAGCACGGCCAGAGGGCAGGAGGGAGCCGAGCTTGAGCTGCTGCCTCGGGACTGGGCAGGTCTGAGCGGGGCAGCCCTGGGCAGGCTCTTGGAGTGCTCTGCTCCTGGGCCTTCCTGTCCCATTTGGGGCACTTTTCCTGACCCATCTCCAGGTTCTTTTCCTGTCCCATCCCTCCAGGAATGCCCAGGTTCTTTTCCTGTCCCATCCCTCCAGGAATGACCAGGTTCTCCTGTCCCATCCCTCCAGGAATGCCCAGGTTCTCCTGTCCCATCCCTCCAGGGATGACCAGGTTCTCCTGACCCATCCCAGCAGGAATGCCCAGGCTGTTCTCCTGACCCATCCTTCCAGGGCTGTCCAGGCTGTTTTCCTGACCCGTTTCCAGGTTCTTTTCCTGTCCCATCCCTCCAGGAATGACCAGGTTCTCCTGTCCCATCCCTCCAGGAATGCCCAGGTTCTCCTGTCCCATCCCTCCAGGGATGACCAGGTTCTCCTGACCCATCCCAGCAGGAATGCCCAGGCTGTTCTCCTGACCCATCCTTCCAGGGCTGTCCAGGCTGTTTTCCTGACCCGTTTCCAGGTTCTTTTCCTGTCCCATCCCTCCAGGAATGCCCAGGTTCTTTTCCTGTCACAGCCCAGCAGGAATGCCCAGGTTCTCCTGTCCTATCTCTCCAGGAATGCCCAGGTTATCCTGACCCATCCCAGCAGGAATGCCCAGGTTCTCCTGTCCCATCCCTCCAGGCTGTTTTCCTGACCCGTTTCCAGGCTCTCCTGCCCCATCCCAGCAGGAATTTCCAGGCTGTTCTCCTGGGGTTCTTCTCCTGACCCATCTCTCCAAGGCTGCCCCAGCTGGCAGAGCAGCGCTGTGGGACAAGGTGGCACATTCCGTGCCAACAGGCGCCTGGCACAGGTGTCACTGCCGTGCCAATCCACTCTGCAAAACGCCACCAGCGCTGCCACCCACCCCAAAGCCACTGCAAGGGAACGAGGCCTGGCTCGGTCCTTGCAGCTCCATTCCCGAGCCGCCCTTTGCATTTGTGTCCGCGCAGTTTTCCCAAGCCCCAGAGCCCCGGGTTGAGCAGGGGAGCAGCACAGGAACAGCCCGGGCACACCGAGAGCGGCACCGGCCCAAGGTCAGGCACGGAGCAGCGGGAGCGCCAACACACACCGGGAACCCCAACAAACACCAGGAACCCCCGGGAACCCCAACAAACACCTGGAACCCCAACAAACACCGGGAACCCCCGGGAACCCCAACAAACACCTGGAACCCCAACAAACACCGGGAACCCCCGGGAACCCCAACAAACACCTGGAACCCCAACAAACACCGGGAACCCCCGGGAACCCCAACAAACACCGAGAACCCCAACAAACACCTGGAACCCCCGGGAACCCCAACAAACACCAGGAACCCCCGGGAACCCCAACAAACACCGGGAACCCCCGGGAACCCCAACAAACACCGAGAACCCCAACAAACACCTGGAACCCCCGGGAACCGGGCAGAATCGGGGCTGGCCGAGCCTTTGGCACAAACCCCGCGGTCCCAGCCGGTGCCGATCCCTCGGTGCAAAGCGATCCCAAGGACGAGCGAGGCTCCGGCTCCACCGCAGCCCCGGCGGGCACACCGAGCCCGGCGCTGCCGGAACCGGGCACATCGAGCCCGGCGCTGCCGGAACCGGGCACACCGAGCCCGGCGTTGCCGGAACCGGGCACACCGAGCCCCGTGCTGCCGGAACCGGGCACATCGAGCCCGGCGTTGCCGGAACCGGGCACACCGAGCCCGCTGCTGCCGGAACCGGGCACACCGAGCCCGGTCACACCGTCCTGCCGTGTCCCGGTGTCCCGGGCAGCGCTGGCAGCGGCTCCCCCGCGCCCCTTACCCCGCTCCGCCGCCCGCGGCTCCCGCGGCTCCGCCGGGGGCGGCTCCGGGACCGCCCCGCCCGCCGAGGGCTCGGCAGCGACCGCCGATGCCATTGGCACGGGAGCAGGGACAGGGAGGGGCACCGGGATGGGCACCGGTAGGAGCAGGGAGGGTTCGGGAGGGGCACGGGAGAGGCACCGGGAGAGCCCGGGATGGGCACCGGGATGGTTCTGGAGGGGACACCAGGAAGGCCCGGGATGGGCACCGGGAGGGGCACCGAGAGGGGCGCGGGAGGCACCGGGATGGGCACCGGGAGGGCCCGGGCCGGTCGCTGGAGCAGCTCCCGGAGGGGATCCCGCCGCCCCGCCGCTGGCTCCCCGCGCTGCTCGCTGACACCGGGAGCGATCCAGGGAGCTCCAGCGCTCCGGGAAAAGCAGGAGAGACCCTGCAGGGAGAGAGGGGGACGCTGGAATCCGGGGAGATGCAGCTGTGAGAGGGGTTTGGATCCAGGGTGGGGATTTTAAATCCAAGGGGATCCAGGGGTGGGGGGTTTTGGAGCCACGTGGATCCAAAGTGGAGATTTTAAATCCAGGTGGATCCAGGTGTGCGGGGGGTTTTGAACCCAAGTGGATCCAGGTGTGGGGTTTTGAAGCAGGAGATCAGAGTCCAAAGCGGGGATTTTAAATCAAGGTGGATCCATAAAACGTTAACCCCGCCCCTGCCTTGTGGCCACGCCCATGTCCCCACCCCATCATCTACCCCACCCTCATACCGCCCCTTTGTCCTTGGCCACGCCCCAATCCCGACCATGACTCCTCCCCATTTAAAGCCCCGCCCCCGCCCCACCCATCCATTGGCCCCACCCGTGACCTTGGTCCCGCCTGTCCCCATCCAAAAGTGACATCCAGGCCACGCCCCTCCCCTCAACCCCTCCCCTCATTCATTGGCCACACCCCAACCACGTCCGTCATCCACTGGCCACGCCCCTAACACCACCCCTCAATAATTAGCCGCGCCCCCGCCATGTCCGTCATTCTCTGGTCACGCCCCCACACCGCCAATCACTTTGGCCACGCCCCCACACAACGTAACCATTTGATCACGCCCACTCGCTGTCAGTCATTCCTCAGCCACGTCCATGCACTGTCAATCATTCATTGGCCACGCCCACTCCCTTCCCCGCGCGTTGGTGGCGCCCTCCTGTGGCCAGCTCAGGCATTTTTCCCTTTTTCCACACATTTTTATTTTTTCCCCCTCTTTTTCCATAAAAATTTATAATAAAAGCCATAAAAGCCTTCCTCTCGCGCCGTATACAAAATATTCACTCTACCAAATAAATAAACCACGACGTCTCACGGGCAGGATGTGACCTCGAAAAGGAAAACCAGCATCCATCCATCCATCCATCCCCCCAATCCTTCCCTACCTTAGGGAATTTACACAATTTATCCCTCCTCCACCTTCCAAATTCACCTGTGAGGAACAGAAAAGCTCCTGCTCACAGCTCTGAGCAGCTCGTGCCCAAATCTGTGGCCAGACAGGAGCAAATCCTGGAGAAATTCTGTGGTCACACAGGGAATATCAGTAACAGAAGTAAGGGATGCTCTAACCCAGACCAGAACATCCATTGCTGGTGTAATATGTGATCCTGACACAGAAATTTGCTTAGAAGAAGCCAAAAAAGCCAATTTTGTGGAGATTTCCTCGTCCTCCTGCTCCCTCACCCTGATCTCCCGTTATCAGCCCTGGCTCTGCCCCTCTCTTTATCTCTGCTTTATCAACTGGGGGTTTGAAATGAGGAATTTGAGGCCTTTCCTATCAAACCCCTTCACCTGAAATGAAGAATTTGAGCCCTTTTCCATCACCTGAAAAGAGGAATTTGAGCCCTTTCCCCCAAACCCCTTCACCTGAAATGAGGAATTTGAGCCCTTTGGCACCAAATCACCTGAAATGAGGAATTTGAGGCCTTTCCCTCAAACCCCTTCACCTGAAATGAGGAATTTGAGCCCTTTGCCACCAAACCACCTGAAATGGAGAATTTGAGCCCTTTCCCATCACCTGAAATGAAGAATTTCAAGCCTTTCCCCCAAACCTCTTCACCTGAAATGAACAATTTGAGACCTTTCTCACCAAATCACCTGAAATGAAGAATTTGAGCCTTTTCCTACCAAACCCCTTCACCTGAAATGGAGAATTTGAGCCCTTTCCCATCACCTGAAATGAAGAATTTGAGCCCTTTCTCACCACCTGAAAGCTCAGTGTGGAAGCACTTTAGGCACTTAAATTATCAAAACTATTACTTGAGCATCAGGGCAGCCTCTGTGCGGGGAAACTTCCTCACATTTACATGAGAAATATTCCAAATAACGGGAATATAATGAATATTCCAAATAAAGGGAAAATATTCCAAATAAAGGGGTTTTCAGCCTTGGGGCAGGGGGGAATTTATACCAGTACACCCGAGCTCAAAACAAGATTTTTGTCCCAAATCCTTCCTGCTGCAGCCTGCAGAGCTCAGGGTGGGAAGTCCAGACCCCAAAAGTGTTTCTGGAAGTGGAGCAGGCAGTGCCAAATCTGTCCCCAGAGCAGCTGCAAGCCAGCCCTGTGGGAAAGGGAGGCTGGCAGCCTTTAATTTGAGACAAAAATTTAAAAAAAAACCAAAAACACTGACCCCTGACGGGAAAGGGACGATCCCAAAGCTTTGAGGGCCCGGCTCAGACAGCAGGGGAGTGACCCAGGCGAGGAACAGGCTGACAAAACTCGGCCAAAATAGCAACACTGCACCCTCCAGTGCCTCTGGCTGCCCACACACCTCCACAAAATAAAAAATAATCCCAAACAGCTCATTTGGGGCAGGCAGGGCTGGAGTTTGTGCGCTCCCAGCAGCAATCCAGCCTTTCCTCCTGCCTTTGGGTCGTTCCTGATGTGGGCCAGCTCCTGCTGGAAGCTGCCAGATTTGTGCCAGCTGTGGGGCAAATCTGGGGACAGGGAATGGCTCTGGGCAGGGGGACTCGGGGTCTGCTGACAGAGGGAAGGGAGTCAGAGATGGGAGCCAGAATAAGCTGGGCAGCCCTGCAGGGATGGGACAGGAAAAGAACCTCAGGAGAAAAACCTGGGGAGCCCTGGAGGGATAGGATAGGAAAAGAATCTCAGGAGAACAAGCTGGGCAGCCCTGGGGAGATGGGAGAGGAAAACAGCCTCAGGAACACAACCTGGGCAGCCCTGCAGGGATGGGACAGGAAAAGAACCTGGAGATGGGTCAGGAAAACAGCCTGGGCATGCCTGGGGAGATGGAACAGGAAAAGAACCTGGGCATCCCTGGAGAAATGGGAGCCAGAACAAGCTGGGCATCCATGGGGAGATGGGTCAGGAAAAGAAACTGGAGATGGGTCAGGAAAACAATCTGGGCATCCCTGGAGGGATGGGGCAGGAGAACAACCTCAGGAGAACAAGCTGGGCAGCCCTGGGGAGATGGGAGAGGAAAAGAACCTCAGGAGAAAAACCTGGGGAGCCCTGGAGGGATAGGATAGGAGAACAGCCTCAGGAACACAACCTGGGCATCCCTGGAGGGTTTGGACAGGTAAAGAACCTGGAGATGGGTCAGGAAAACAGCCTGGGCAGCCCTGGAGAGATGGGGCAGGAGAAGAACCTCAGGAGAACAATCTGGGCATCCCTGGGGAGATGGGATAGGAGAACAGCCTCAGGAGAACAAGCTGGGCAGCCCTGAGAGATGGGTCAGGAAAAAAAAACAGCAGAGGGGTCAAGAGAACAACCTGAACATCCCTGAAGGGATGGGACAGGAAAAGAACCTCAGGAACACAACCTGGACATCCTTGGGGAGATGGGTCAGGAGAAGAACCCAGACATCCCCGGAGGAATGGGAGCCAGATGTCCCTGGAGAAATGGGTCAGGAAAAGAACCTGGAGATGGGTCAGGAGAACAACTTGGACAGCCCTGGAGAGATGGGAACCAGAACAAGCTGGACATCCCTGGAGAGATGGGTCAAGAATAGAACCTGGAGATGGGTCAGGAAAACAGCCTGGACAGCCCTGGAGGGACGGGACAGGAGTGAAAGCTGAACATCCCTGAAGGGATGGGTCAGAAACACAACCTGGACATTTCTGGAGAGATGGGAGTCACAACAGCCTGGACATCCCTGGAAAGATGGGTCAGAAGAACCTGGGCATCCCTGGAGGGACGTGACAGGAGAACAAGCTGGGCATTCCTGGAGAGATGGGTCAGGAGAACCTGGGCATTCCTGCTGGGATGGGTCAGGAGAACAGCCTGGGCATCCCTGGAGAGATGGGAGCCAGAAGAGCCTGGACATCCCTGAAGGGCCCTCTGGGCCCTGGTCAGGACAGCAGAGGAGCTTTGCCCCACTCTGACCGAGCTTTGCTCTGCCCCTGTGGGATCAGGGACTCCTGACTGGGAATAAAAGACATTTCATAAAGCCCAAGGAGCCACGGGCAGAGAGCAGCTCCAGGGGTGAGTTTAACTCTTCAGGAGAGCTCCTCCCTCCTGCTCTGCCTCACTGGCCCAGGGCTGGGAACCCCTCTGGGGCTGATTTCCCTGGAGTGTGGCAGCTCCTTTTAGGGGCCACACGTGTGGAAGAGGCACAAGAGCCTGGAACCATGAGGGGAGAGAGCAAACACAGGCACTGAGGTGAGGAGAGACTGAGAAGTGTGTGAGGAAAGGTAAAAACAATCATTAAAAAAATAAAAAATAAAAAGTTCTCTCTGTCTGATGCAAGCCGGTACATAGGTAAAGGTTAAGTCACCTTTTGGAACTGGTCCTAATGGGATGATCCTTGTTTTTCCCAGAACAAGGCACAGGGACTTTTCTCCTGGATGGTTTTGGATGGAGGTGGGGAGGGCAGGAACGTGAGGGGGTGCAACTGGGCACCCCTCAGCCAAAACTTTCCCTCCCTGCTGCTTTTTCCCCCAGGACATCTCCCTCAGTGCTCAAAAAATGGGCTAAAACTACAAAAAAGGAGGAGAGGGAAAGGAAAGGAAAGGAAAGGAAAGGAAAGGAAAGGAAAGGAAAGGAAAGGAAAGGAAAGGAAAGGAAAGGAAAGGAAAGGAAAGGAGAAAAAGAAAAAGGAGAAGCCAGTGGTTGATCCCCTCCCTGTGCAGCTCCCGCTCAGGAACTCGACCCGTTATCACCAGAGGGAAACCCCAATTCCCTTTCCCCCCTGCAGGACCCTTTGGTGCTGCTGTGCTGTGCCTCCCTCTGCTGAAGGCACCTCTGGAAAGCCCTTCAGGCCCTGAGCACAACGGCCCAGAGCCTCTTATTTACACCTGAGATTAACCCCAGAGCTGGCAGCACCAGCTGGGGACAGCCCTGTGGGCACACCCAGTGTCCTGTCACCCTGTGACACACACACACACACACACACAGCTGTTTGTGTCACACAGAGTGCCTGGCCATGTCACCCTTGTCAAAGACAACTTTGGTAGCGAAGTAGATGGCGACCAGGCCGAGGGCGGCGGCCGACACCATGTAGGCCGTGACAGACTGGGTGAGCTGCACGATGGAGCCCATGAAGAGCGAGGGCACCACCTGGGACAGCAGGAAGGCGCTGTCCAGGATGGCCAGGTCCAGGCAGATCCCCCGGCCGGGAGCCCCCGGCTCCGGCTCGCCCACCATGATCCGCAGGGAGACGTCGCAGGAGGAGCTGACGCACAGAGCAGAGCTGGGCCCGGCCTGAGGGGAGGCTGGCGAGGAGGAGGAGGAGGGGGAGGAAGAGGAGAAGAGGATCCCAGCGTGGCCGTTCTGGTAGGACAGCTTCTGGCTGGGGAGCAGCCCCTTGGAGAAGGAGGGTTTCTTGTCCAGCAGAGCGGAGTCTTCCTCCTCTTTCCTCTTGTATTTATGGAGAAAAACCTGTGGGGAACAGGGAGCGAGTGAGGAGGGAGCTGGGAGTCTGAGGTGAGTGAGGGAGGATTTGGGACTCTGGAAGGGGAGTTATGAAGGATTTGGGACTCAGAGGTCAGTGAGGAAGGAGTTGGACTCTGGGAGGTGAAGGAGATGGGAGTCTGGGAGGTGAATGAGGAAGGATTTGGGACTCAGAGGTGAGTGAGGAAGAGCTGAGTGTCTGGGAGGTGAATGAGGAAGGCGTTCGGACTCTAGGATGTGAGGGAGGAAGAATTTGGGACTCAGAAGTCAGTGAGGAAGGAGTTGGACTCAGGTGAGTGAGGAAGAGCTGGGACTCAAAGCTGAGTGAAGAAGGAATTTGGACTCAAAGCTGAGTGAGGAAGGAGCTGGGAGTCTGGAAGATGAGTGAAAAGGGAGTTGAGACTTGGGACTCTGAGAGGTCAGTGAGGAAGGATTTGGGACTCAGAGGTGAGTGAGGAAGGAGCTGGGACTCTGAGAGATGAGTGTGGAGGGAGCTGGGAGTGTGAGAGGTGAGTGAGGAGGGAGCTGGGACTCTGGAAAGTGATGAGGAAGGATTTGGGACTCAGAGATCAGTGAGGAAGGAGCTGAGAGTCTGGGAGGTGAGTGAGGAAGGATGTGGAACTCAGAGGTGAGTGAGGAAGGAGCTGGGAGTCTGGCAGATGAGTGAAAAAGGAGTTGGGACTCTTAGGACTCTGGGAGGTGAGTGAGGAAGGAGTTTGGACTCTCAGAAATGAATGAGGAAGGATTTGGGACTCAGAGGTGAGGAAGGAGCTGTGAGTCTGAGCAGTGAGTGAGGAAGGGCTGCACTCTCAGAGGTGAGTGAGGGAGGCTCTGGCACTCCAAGGGGGCCCTGTTTTTGCGCAGGGGAGCAATCCCAGAGCTGTGTGTGTGTGCTCAGGGCAGTGCCAGCCTGAGCCTGGCCCACGTGAGAAGGCTCTGCGAGCCCCAGGCTGGCTCTGCCCCACTGGCACAGCATCCAGAGCAGCCCTGACTCACAGGCCTGGCTGTGCTCAGCCCCGGGGCTCAGCAGCCAGCCTGGGGACACTCTGTGCTTTTGTCACCTCCTCACTGGGTGCCACAGGGTGGTTTTGGGGTTTGTGCTGAGCCCACCCTGAGATCAGCTGGGGCAGGGCAGGAGAGAAGGGCCAGGCTGTCGCAGACATCTTTTATAAAAAAATCCTTTTCTTTAGGATTTTTCCTCCTGAGAAGCTGAGAGGCCTCAGGAACAAAATGTAAACATTGATTATCTGCTGCTGTGGGATGCAACAGGTGCATCTGTGATTGGTCTCATGTGGTTGTTTCTAATTAATGGCCAATCAGAGTCAGCTGGCTCAGACAGAGAGCCAAGCCACAAACCTTTGTTATCATTCTTTCCTATTCTATTCTTAGCTAGCCTTCTGATGAAACCTTTCTTCTATTCTTTTAGTATAGTTTTAATGTAATATATATCATAAAATAATAAATCAGCCTTCTGAAACATGGAGTCAGTTCCTCATCTCTTCCCTCATCCTGGGACCCCTGTGAACACCATCATACCTGGCCCTGCTGGGGGATATCAGACACCCAGGGCAGTGCAAACAGGAATAAAACAGGAAAAAAACAGGAAAAAAAACAGGAAAAAAAACAGGAAAAAAACCAGGAATAAAACCAGGAATAAAACCAGGAAAAAACCAGGAATAAAACCAGGAATAAAACCAGGAATAAAACAGGAATAGAACAGGAATAGAACAGGAATAAAACAGGAATGTTTGGGGTTTGCGGGGTGGGTGACTGGGAACCCAAACCCAGAGCCCAGCACGAGCAGCCCATTCTCATCTGGGATGCTTCAAAGTGCCACCAGCTGGGACCCAGCAGCCCTGGGAACTCAGGGAAGGGCTCTTTTCTCAGCTCTGCCCCAAACCTCAACCAAGCTGCTCCATCTGCCTGCCCAGACCCTCCTCACTCCAGCCAGGAAAAAAAAAAGGGGCAGAGAGAACCAAAATCTTTTCATTCTCACCCTTTTTCTGCTCGCTCTGCTCAAGCTGTGAGGTCTCTGAGTGTTCCCACAGAGAATCTGTTCACACCAAGGGCAGCAGGGAGCAGAGCCAGCTGTGCCCTGCCTGCCTCGGGCAACGTGGCCTTCCCCTCCCAGCCCGTGCAGTTTGGGTTTCATCCCATTGATAAAACATCCCAGCCAGGCTGCAGCTCCTGCCAAGCTGAGCATTCCCATCCTGACAGCGCTCCTGGTGCCAGCTGGGATGGGTTTGCTCAATGCCAACATCTGGATGCTGCCTGTGGTAACAACTCCTACTCCTTCCACAGCACAGCCAAGCACTGCCCCTGGGATGAAAGAGCTGCTCTCAAACCACAAATTAATTCTGCATTTGCAGCACAAGAGGAACTCCCATTAATCCAGTGTGCAGCTCAGGAACCTCCTAGGACTCCTCCACAAGGATAACATCTGTGGGACAGGGCTGTGTGTCACAAGTTTCACAAGGTTTCTTTGCCTTGGAGCTGAGGGAAGAGCTTGGGTTTTCATTTTACTGATCCTGGTGCTGTGGATGAAAACTGTGAGAGCTGAAAATCCTTGGGTTTTGTAGCTCCTAAGGCTGGAACCTCCTAGGACTTCTCCACAAGGAGATACAGTTGTGTGTCACAAGTTTCACAAGGTTTCTTTTCCTTGGAGCTGAGGGAATAGGTTAGGTTTTCATTTTCCTGATCCTGGTGCTGTGGATGAAAACTGGAAAGCTGAGGGCTGAAAATCTTTGGGTTTTGTAGCTCCTAAGACTGGAACCTCCTAGGACTTCTCCACAAGGATAACAGGGACAGGGTTGTGTGTCACAAGTTTCACAAGATTTCTTTTTCTTGGAGCTAAGGGAAGAGCTTGGGTTTTCATTTTATTCATCCTGGTGCTGTGGATGAAAACTAAAAAGCTGTGAGGGCTGAAAATCTTTGGGTTTTGTAGCCCCTAAGGCTGGAACCTCCTAGGACTTCTCCACAAGGATAACACCTGTGGGACAGGGCTGTGTGTCACAAGTTTCACAAGGTTTCTCTTCCTTGGAGCTTAAATGAAAAGCCAAGCTCTTCCCTTACTGATCCTGGTGTTACGGATGGAAACTGGAAAGCTGTGAGGGCTGAAAATCTTTAGGGTTTGTAGCCCCTCAGGCTGGAACCTCCTAGGACTTCTCCACAAGGAGACACAGTTGTGTGCCACAAGTCTCACAAGGTTTCTTTTCCTTGGAGCTGAGGGAATAGGTTGGGTTTTCATTTTCCTGATCCTGTTGTTATGGATGGAAACTGGAAAGCTGTGAGGGCTGAAAATCTTTGCGTTTTGTAGCCCCTCAGGCTGGCAGAGCTGCAGAATCTACACAGGGATAACTAAACCAGAGCAATTCCCCTAAAACAGAAGAAAAAACTGAAAAACAGAAAAATCCGCAGGGCCAGGCTGCCCTGGAGCAACGCCCACCTGTTTGTCGTGGTGGTAGAGGGACGCCAGCGTGTAGGGCAGGATCTGGAGGGCAGAGAAGGTGAAGCCGGTCAGGGCAGCGGAGATGGTGACCACGGTGACGCTGTGGGACAGGCACATGACGCAGGCTGCCCCGGGGAAGAACACCACGCTGGCCAGGTACACCGCCCGCGTGCCGAAGCGCTTCACCAGCCTGTCCATGATTGTCGAGAAGAAGATGGAGGTGATGCACTGCAGGAAGAGCCCCAGGCTGCCCATCCGCACACCTGAGGGGAGAGGGGACAGACACTGCCCTGGCTGCCCCCGATTCACACAGCCAGGCATGCTGCCCTCGGCCCCAAACCCAAAAACATCCTGCCCTCGGCCCCAAACCCCAAAACCATCCTTCTCTTGGTCCCAAACCCGAAAAACATCCTGCCCATGGCCCCAAACCCCAAAAACATCCTGCCCTTGGCCCCAAACCCCAAAAACATCCTTCTCTTGGTCCCAAACCCCAAAAACATCCTCCCCGCTGTCCCAAACCCAAAAACATCCCGCCCTTGGCCCCAAACCCCAAAAAACATCCTTCTCTTGGCCCCAAACCCCAAAAAACATCCTTCTCTTGGTCCTAAACCCCAAAAACATCCTTCCTCTGTCCCAACCCCAAAATCATCCTTCTCTCTGTCCCAAAGCCCCAAAACATCATTCCCTCTGTCCCAGACCCCAGAAACATCCTTCCCGCCGTCCCAAATCCCAAAAACATTCTTCTTTCAATCTCAAATCCCAAAATATTTTTCCTTCTCTGTCAGTCCTTAACTCCAAAACATTCTTTCCTCTCCATCAGCCCTTAACCCCAAAAATATTCCTTCCTGTCAGTCCCAAACTCCAGAAACATCCTTCTCTCAATCCCAAAAACATCCTTCCCTCTGTCCCAAACCCCAAAAACATCCTTCTCTTGGACTCAAATCTCAAAATATTCTTTCTTCTCTATCAGCCCTTAACCTCAAAAACTTCCTTTCCTGTCAGTCCTAAACTCCAGAAACGTTCTTCCCTCTGTCCCAAACCCCAAAACATCCTTCCTTCTCCATCAGTCCCAAACTCCAAAAAATCCCTGTCAGTCCCAAACTCCAGAAATATCCTTCCCTCAGTCCCAAACCCCCAAAACATCCCTCCCTCTCCATCAGTCCCAAACTCCAAAAACATTCTTCCCTCTCTGTCAGTCCTTAACCTCCAAAAACATCCCTCCATCAGTCCCAAAGTCCAGAAACATCATTCCCTTGGTCCCAAACCTCAAAACATCCTTCATTCTCCATCAGTGCTTAACCCCAAAAACATCCCTCCATGAGTCCCAAAGTCCAGAAACATCATTCCCTTGGTCCCAAACCTCAAAACATCCTTCATTCTCCATCAGTGCTTAACCCCAAAAACATCCCTCCATGAGTCCCAAAGTCCAGAAACATCATTCCCTTGGTCCCAAACCTCAAAACATCCTTCATTCTCCATCAGTGCTTAACCCCAAAAACATCCCTCCATGAGTCCCAAAGTCCAGAAACATCATTCCCTTGGTCCCAAACCTCAAAACTTCCTTCATTCTCCATCAGTGCTTAACCCCCAAAACATCCTTCCCTCTGTCCCAAACCCCAAAAACATCCTTCGCTCTGTCTCAGCCCCAAACTCCCAAGGAAAGAGCAAGGCCCAGAGAGCTCAGCCAGCCCGGGCTGGCTCAGGGGGCAGAGCAGCATCACCCAGCACATCCCAGGACTGCAGCAGAGCAGCATCACCTGCGAGCTCCCAGAATTGCAGCACCCACCCCCAGAGCCCCCTCCCTCCCTCCTGGGCACCCCAACCCACCCACCCTGTGACCCCAAATGCCACCCCTGCCTTTGGCTCCCCCTGTTTGTCCCTTCCTCCCGCTCTGCCCCCAGGTGCTGTCACCTCCACCCGACCCAGGATCCGTTGTTATCTGACGCCAGAGGCAGCAGCGGAACAAAGGAGAGGAGGAATTGTGCCAAGGTAAAGTACAGAACGTGCCCCAAACCGCTGCATCCGGGGGCAATCCCGGACCTCACCCCTCGACAAAGATGGCTCAGATTTCAGGGAATTAAAGCCATTAACCCTTTGGAGCAGGGAGCATTACTCAACACATGTTCCTGCGACAGCCAGCACAATGGAGGGCTGACCTGCTGGCACCTAAACAGTGCGAGAGTTAAATAATAATTAAGCTCGAAGTTAAACAGACACCCAGCACAAAGGGGCACTGTGCTGCAGGGCCCTCCAGCGCAGAACTGCAGGAAGGCGCCTCCAGAAGGAAATATTTGGATTAGGGAGACCAAAAGGGTGGTTAGGAAGGGATTGGCGGCTCTGGCAGGAAAATGGGGCAGCAGGTGACACCTGTGGGCAGGTGGGGGCTGCTGGGGCAGGGTCCCAGCCTGGGATGTGGCAGCTGCAGGATTGTGAGCAGCTCCAAGGCACTGAGAGCTGGGAAAGCTGCTGGAGGGCTCCCAAAAGCAGCTGGAGGTGGCAAACTCCCAGCAGAACGGAGGGAAGGAGCAGCAAATCCACCCCAGTGCTACAGAGCACCCCTGAATTTATTAAATACATTAAAGAATTAAAACACCCTGCTCGCCAAGGGTGGGAGCACCCTCACCACTCGCTGGGAAAGGAGGGGAGAGCTGCAGCCATGATATTTTCTGAAAAATCCCTTTTGCTAGGATTGTTCTCCTGAGAAGTGGAGAGGCCTCAGGAACGAAATGTGAACAATAATTAACTGCTGCTGTGGAATGCAACAGGTGCATCTGTGATTGGTTGTTTCTAATTAATAGCCATTCACAGTCCGGCTGTCTCGGACTCTTTAGTCAGTCACAAGATTTTATTATCATTCCATTCCTTTCCTTTCAATCCTTCTGATGAAATCCTTTCTTCTATTCTTTTAGTGTATATATATAAATATAAATATAAATATATATATACATAAATACTAAAAAATATAAAGAATATATTTAATATTAATTTAAATATATATTTATATTTCTAAATACATATATTAAATCTATATAAATATATATATTTATATGTATTTATATAAATATATATACATATACATATTATAGATACATAGACATACTTATATCTTTATATATAAATATATATGAATATTTATATACATATATAGATATATAATATATATATTATATTACTTTAAATATATAGATATAATATATTTAAAATATATAAAAATATATTTTTAAAATTTAAACATATATATTTTAGTATATACATAATATATATACTAAAAATATATATGACATATTCTTTAGTTTTAATAGATCATTTTCTTTGAATATAGTATATATAATAAAATAATAAATCAGCCTTCTGTAACAGGGAGTCAAGGTTCTCCTCTCTTCCCTCGCCCTGTGAGCGCCAGCACAGAGGGCAGTGCCAGGAGCTCCCCAGCAGAGCCTGCAGACAGCGCCAGCTCCATCCTGCCAGCCCCAGGCCAGGGCTGCCCTGCCAGATCCCTGCTGGAAGAACCAGGAGGTGTTTCCCAACCTCGCGCCACGCTCTGGGAGCCATGGGAAAATGTTCTTTCCTGACCTACCTGCAGCTTTTTGTTTGTTTTTGGTTTTTCTTTTTAATTACCAACAGAGCTGAGCCCATGCCCAGCTCCCAGGAAACATTTTTACCCCAGGGAATGTGGCAGCAGCTCTCTGGCCACAGAGAGAGGCACAACTTTCCCAGGCATTGTGCTGGGGAGGGCTGTGAGACCAGGACAAGAATGAGAAACAATTCTTATCTTCTCTTGCTGCACCTGTTATTGTAAACAGCTAAAATGTGCTGTGGAGATTTGTTTACCTAAGGGTGGTTTCTGAATCAGCCAATGGTGATGGTGTTTGGATTGGAGGATCAATTATATCCTGCTGTGTCTATAAAAGCAATGGGTTTCTTAGTAAGAATAGAATAATATAATATGAATAATAAAGTAATGGATCAGCCTTCTGTGGATCACAGAGTCAATCCTGATTATTACCTGGCTGGGGGTCTGTGGTAATCACATATCCTCTGAACAGAGAGAGACACAGCTCTCCCAGGAAAATCCTGGGAAGCTCTGGGAAACTTACAGGAAAGAATTAAAACAAATATTATCTCTCTTTCTGTAACTGCTGTTTATAGGTATGGTTCTCCAGAGTGTGCTGTTCACAGCTCACCAATGGGGTGAGAGGTTTTCCTTTTGACACCAATCAGGTCTCAGCTTAGCAAGTCAGGCTATAAAAGTTGTACCTTGTGGTTGTTTCTAATTAATGGCCAATCACAGTCAGCTGGCTTGGACTCTCTGTCCAAGACAAAAGTTTTTGTTATCATTCTTTTTCTATCCTTAGCTAGCCTTCTGATGAAATCCTTTCTTCTATTCTTTTAGTATAGTTTTAATATAACATGTATCATAAATACATAAATATGTATATTTATATATCATAAATATATAAATATTTATATATCAAATACATAAATATATATATCATTAAATACAAAAATATTTATATTTATATACAATAAATATATAAATGTCTTCATATAATAAATATATAAATGTCTATATATAATAACTATATAAAATTTGTATTTATATATCATAAATGTATGAATATTTACACATCATAAATAAATATATATAATAAAATAATAAACCAAGCCTTCTGAAATATGGAGTCAGATCCTCGTCTCTTCCCTCATCCAAGAACTCCTGTGAACACCACCACAGGTCAGGGCTCTTCTTTTTGGAAACTTGCTCTTTGGGGAGATCCCCAAATATTACATTAAAACTATACTAAAAGAATAGAAGAAAAGGTTCTCATCAGTAGGCTGGCTAAGAATAGCATAGAATGGAATGAATAACAAAAGCTTCTCAGACAGAGAGTCCAAGCCAGCTGACTGTGATTGGCCATTAATTACTAACAATTCCATGAGGCCAATCACAGATCCACCTGTTGCATTCCACAGCAGCAGATAATCAATGTTTACATTTTGTTCCTGAGGCCTCTCAGCTTCTTAGGGGGAAAAATCCTAAGGAAAGGATTTTTAATTAAAGTCGTCTGCGACACTGGTTTAGTTTCCTGCATTATTTTATCTTTTTATTTCCTTCCCTAGTAAAGAACCTCTTTGTTTGGCCTCGTTCAGATCCATAACACCCCCACACTCCTCACCTTCATCGTAGTGCCGCCTGGCCTCCGTGCCCGGCTTGGCCCTGGGCACGCCGTGGTACAGCCCCTCGCCCACAAAATCCGTGTAGAACAGCATGAAGGTCATCAGGGCCATCCAGCTGCACAGCTCGGCCACGAAGAGCCGCCGGATGACCCTGGGGATGCGGCAGTAGAGGCCGTGCAGCCGCGGCAGCAGCAGGCACAGCTTCCTGCCGGCCTGCAGCACCCGCCTGCCCTGCAGCAGGCACGGCCCCCGCGCCGCCCGCCAGCAGCAGCAGCACCACAGGGACGCCTTTGGTGGCTTTGGGGACACGTCCTTGAGCGCCGGTGTGTCCAGCAGATCCCCCTGCGCGGCCTCCTCTGTCACAAACAGCGTGGCCAGCACACAGGCGAGGAAGATGAGGGCCAGCAGGGCGAAGAGGCAGCTCTGCTGGCTGCCCAGGTAGGGCGCCAGGAAGGCCCAGTCGATGGCGGGCAGCAGGTACCCGATGCAGCCCCCCAGGCTGACCATGAAGGCGTACATGGAGAAGGCCTGGCGGCAGTTGTCCGGCTCCTGGAAGAGGTCCGAGAGCAGGGCCTCCAGAGGGGTGAAGCACACCTGGCCACAGAAATCCAGCAGGCCGATGCCCACGATGAGGAAGGCGATCTCCAGGGGCCGCGGGTTGAGGGCACACAGGCCGGCCAGGCTGCTGGCGTGGGGGATGACAAAAAGGCTGAGCAGCACGCCCAGGCACAGCGCCCAGATGAACGGTCTCCTGCGGCCGTAGCTGCTGTGCCAGTGGTCGCTGGCCGAGCCGATGAGAGGCACAAAAACCAGCCCGAGCACGGGGCCTATCCCTGGGAGAGAGACACGGGGTGTTACAGGGACACAGCTGCTCTGTGGGCACTCCTAAAAAGGGTGTTTGCTCAGTTTGGGAGGTTGGGTCACAGCCCCTCTGCCTGCCATCACTCACCCTGACTCCCCCCACCCTTGCAGTTGGTCACAGCCCCTCTCTCCATGTCCTCACTCACCCCCACCCTCCAGACTGCAAGGTTCAACAAAAAAAACCCAGAAACATCCTTCCCTGTAGCCACGATATTTTCTGAAAAATCCTTTCCTTGGGATTTTTCCTCCTGAGAAGCTGAGAGGCCTCAGGAACAAAATGTAAACATTGATTATCTGCTGCTGTGGGATGCAACAGGTGCATCTGTGATTGGTCATTAATTAGAAACAACTGCATTGGTCATTAATTAGAAACAACTGCATTGGCCATTAATTAGAAACAACCACATGAGACCAATCCCAGATGCACCTGTTGCATCCCACAGCAGCAGATAACCATTGTTCACATTTTGTTCCTGAGGCCCCTCAGCTTCTCAGGAGGAAAAATCCTAAGGAAAGGATTTTTCAGAAAATATCGTGGCTACACTTCCCTCTGTCCCAAACCTCAAAACATCCTTTCCTCTCCACCAGCCCTTAACCCCCAAACCATCACAGAGGCAAAAAAATCTCCCTCAGAGAGGTGACAAGAGCTGCCTACCCAACACCATGATCATGAACTTCTCCTCCATGCCCAAACCATCCCTCCCTCAGAGAGGTGACAGAATCCCCCTCAGAGAGGTGACAAGAGCTGCCTACCCAACACCATGATCATGAACTTCTCCTCCATGCCCAAACCATCCCTCCCTCAGAGAGGTGACAGAATCCCCCTCAGAGAGGTGACAAAAGCTGCCTACTCAAAACCACAGTCATGAACTTCTCCTCCATACCCAAACCATCCTTCCCTCAGAGAGGTGACAAAATCCCCCTCAGAGAGGTGACAAAAGCTGCCTGCCCAAAACCATGGCATGAACTTCTCCTCCATGCCCAAACCATCCCTCCCTCAGAGAGGTGACAAAATCTCCCTCAGAGAGGTGACCAGAGCTGCCTACCCAAAACCACGGCATGAACTTCTCCTCCATGCCCAAACCATCCCTCCCTCAGAGAGGTGACAAGAGCTGCCTACCCAACACCATGGTCATGAACTTCTCCTCCACGCCCACCTCCAGCAGCAGCGGTGGCACGTAGGTGATGCCAGCGGCCAGGCACACCTCCAGCCCGAAGGTCAGCGAGTTGATCAGCAGCAGCTGGGTGCTGCGGCTCTGCCAGGACATGCTGTCCCCAGCCCGACCCCTCAGTGGCACAGGGCTGTGTCCTGCCAGCTGCAGAGCCCCCAGGGATGCCCCCCAGGCGAGGATTGGAGCTTCCCGTGCCGGGCTGCTGGGGAGACGCTGCTTCCCATTTTACCAACGGCCAAGGAACCGTCTGTGCCTCTTCCTCTTCTTGTGGGGCGTGGAGAGCCCGGGCAGGGATCCCACTGCAGGCTGCTCCTCCTGCTCACAGGCTGGGGGCTGTGGGGAGAGAGTTGAACACAGCAGGGAATGGGTTAAAATCAGGGGCCACAGGGGTGTGTCACCGCTGAAAGGGACAGTCCCCATCCCAACAGGGTGGAGAGGGGCAAGGGAGAGGATGAAAGCTCCATCCCTGGTTTATCTCCAAGGGTTTGTGGGGATGTGTCACCACCAAAGGGACAGTGCCCACCCCAACAGGCCTGGGAGGGCCCAGGAGAGGAGGCAAGATGAAAACTCCATCCCTAACAGGTTTATTTCCAAGGATTTGTGGGGTAAAACCACAATGTGTCACCACTGAAAGGGACAGTTCCCCTCCTAGCAGGCTGGAGAAGGTCCAAGAGAGGTGGAAGGATGAAAGCTCCATCCCTGGAGGATGGAAAGCTCCATCCCAGGTTTATCTCCAAAGGTTTTGTGGGGTAAAACCAAGCGCCACAGGGATGTGTCACCACTGAAAGGGACAGTGCCCATCCCAGCAGGCTGGGGAAGGTACAGGAGAGGTGGAAGGATGAAAGCTCTACCCCAGGTTTATCTCCAAGGGTTTGTGGGCTAAAACCAGGGGCCACACAGATGTGTCACCACTGAAAGGGACAGTCCCCATCCCAACAGACTGGGGAGGGGATGGATGAGGTGGAAAGAGGAAAGCTCCATCCCAGGTTTATTTCCAAGAGTTTGTGGGGTAAAACTACAACATGTCACTGCTGAAAGGGACAGTGCCCATCCCAACAGGCTGGGGAAGGGCCCAGGAGAGGTGGAAGGATGAAAACTCCACCCCTAACAGGTGTATTTCCAAGGGTTTGTGGGGATGTGTCACCACTCAAAGGGACAGTCCCCCATCCCAGCAGGCTGGAGAGGGGTTGAAAGAGGTGGAAAGAGGAAAGCTCCATCCCTGACAGGGTTTTCTCCAAGGGTTTGTGACAGGTGAGCCAGGGGTCTGGGAAAACCCAATCCTGCCCTGGAGGATTGACCTCTCTGTCCTGTATGAGCACCTCGTGCAGATGGAAGAGACACAGAGGACTTGGGGTCTCCTCTCACAGGGAAATCACTCAAGAGCCCCTCCAAGGATCAGGGGGGCTCCTGCAGCCACACAGGGCCATCCCCAGAGGCCACCACAGCCCTGCCTGGTGACCAGGACACCCCAGTGCTGCTCCCAGGCTCTGGGGGAAGCAATTTCACCCAAATCCCATCCAGGACACCCCCTGTGCTGCTCCCAAGCTCTGGGGGGAGAAATTTCACCCAAATCCCACCCCCTTCTGGTGACCAGGACACCCCTGTGCAGGTTCCAGGCTCTGGGGGAAGAAATTTCACCCAAAACCCACAGCCCTGGTGACCAGGACACCCCTGTGCTGGGGGAAGGGATTTCAGGCTCTGAGGGAGGTGATTTCACCCAAACCCCATCTCAGAATTGTTACCAAGACACCTCTAATCAGGTTCCAGGCTCTGGGGGAGGTGATTTCACCCCAATCCCATCCAGGACACCCCAGTGCTGCTTCCAGGCTCTGGGGAAAGAAATTTCACCCAATTCCATTCCTTTCTGGTGACCAGGACACCCCTGTGCTGCTCCCAGGCTCTGAGAGAGGTGATTTCACCCAAATCCCATCCCTTTCTGGTGATCAGGACACCCCTGTGCAGGTTCCAGGCTCTGGGGGAGGTGATTTCACCCAAACCCCATCTCCAGCCCCAGGATGGGGCACAGAGAACAGGCAGCGCCTCCGTGGAGTTTCACAAACAAACCTGACCCACTTTAGCCTCATCTAACAGCAAATGGCAATTACCTTACTCATTACACTGAGTCATTTATTTGCCCTGTAACTGCTCCCTTCTCCCCAGAGGGGAGAGGCCACGGCATGGGGACAGGACAGGGGCTGAGCCTCTCAGTCCCAAATCAGAGAAATCCCCCAAGCTCCCCAGCACCCAGAACAGCAAAATTTACAAAAAACACCTCGAGGAGGTGAGATCAGTGCTCCCAAAAACCACACAGGTGTGTGCGGGCAGGTACAGCAGGCAGGGTTTTGTCACTTTTCTCTCCCTCCTTGTTGCTGGGGGAGCCTGGCAGGGTGAGGTGAGGCTCAGCCATCACTCCATCACTTTCTCTCTGTGGAGAAATGCCAATCCTGAGCTCAGGAACTGCCAGTTCCACTCAATAAATACCAATTATTCCCCTTTGGGGACGTTCACTCCCCTGAACTGTCACAGAGATCCCTCCTTTCAACATTTAAACGCCTTGCCCGAGGTCAAACAGCAAACTGAGGGGGGAAAACAGAAGGGGAATGGTTTTGTTTTAATCACCAGAGGCAGCTTCAAAGGCAGCCTGAGCATCCCTCCAGCCCACCTTGCTCAGATGTGGCTCCACACAGGATGTGCCAGGGGGTGCCCAGCTGGAGCCCAGCCCCACGATGAGGAATTTCAGCTCCCAGAGTCGCAAATAAAAATTAACTGAGGCACTCAGATCAGACCTAAAGGGGGATGTGATGTGCACTGCCTGGAGAGCTCAGAGAGGGGGAATTATCCCAAAAAAACCCCAAACATCGAGTGAGAGATGCCTCACACAGATTAAAAGTTGGGTTTTTTTCCCTTTTATGCTGTGCAGAGCTCAGGGGAGGCAGCAGGGATCTGTCCACCTGCCTGGGAATGGAGGCAGAGCTGGGTTTCTTATCTGCAGGTAGGAACAGAGCTCTCCTCCCCATCCACACCCTCCCAGGAGAAAACAAATCCCTGAAGGAATAACCATGAACTGCCAGGGATGAGAAATCCCAACCGCAGCAAAGCCGCAGGTAGAACTGCAGCACAAGATGAACTTCACCCCAACACCATTCATTCCTCTTTTAACTTTTTAAATTGTCCACAGAACAGAGACAGGGAAATGTGCTGGGTGGGGAAATCACCTGAGCTGCTGATTTGGGAGGACAAGGGGTTGGGAAAAGGAGATTTGGGAGCCAGGACTCACCTGCAGGGGGCTGATTTGGGAGGACAGGGGTTGGGAAAAGGAGATTTGGGAAGCTCAGGAAGGTTTGGGAGGCTCAGGAAGGTTGGAAAGGCTCAGGGAGGCAGGACTCACCTGCAGGGGGCTGATTTGGGAGGAAAGAAGTTGGGAAACGAAGGTTTGGGAGGCTCAGGGAGCCAGGACTCACCTGCAGGTGGCTGATTTGGGAAGACAGGGGTTGGGAAAAGGAGATTTGGGAAGCTCAGGGAAGTTTGGGAGGCTCAGAGAACAAGGACTCACCTGCAGGTGGCTGATTTGGGAGGACAGGAGCTGGAAAACGGAGGATTGGGAGGTTCAGGAAGGTTTGGGAAGCTCAGGGAGGCAGGACTCACCTGCAGGTGGCTGATTTGGGAGGAAAGAAGTTGGGAAACGAAGGTTTGGGAGGCTCAGGGAGCCAGGACTCACCTGCAGGTGGCTGATTTGGGAAGACAGGGGTTGGGAAAAGGAGATTTGGGAGGCTCAGGGAGGTTTGGGAGGCTCGGGGGGATTTGGGAGGCTCAGGGAGGTTTGGGAGGCTCAGGGAGGCAGGACTCACCTGCAGGTGGCTGATTTGGGAGGACAGGAGTTGGGAAAAGGAGATTTGGGAGCCAGGACTCACCCGCAGGTGCTCCCTGCAGCCCAGCAGAAGCTGCTGCAGCGTTTGCAGGGCGGCAGAGGTGGAACCAGCACAGGTTTGGCTCCAGGGCCCTCCCCCTGTGCTGATAACAGCAGTGTCATTGTCACCGTGCCACTCCTGTGCCCCAGCCCCTCGCTGAGGCTGAGCAAACACTGCTGCCAACCCTCACAGGTGCTGCCCTGAGCAAACCCCAGCTCTGGGCTCACACCTGAATTTTGCCATTAAAAACTAAAACCCTGAAAAAATTCACATTTATCACCCTCCCTTGCTGATCTGCTGGTGTTTTAGCACAGATTTAGGACATTCTGCCCATCCCAGAGGGGATTTGGGGACCGTTCCCAGCCCCATGGGGACACATGGTGCAGTGACAGTGGCACCTCTCACCCTCCAGCCCCATTTCCCCAAATCCCCACAGCAGGAGCAGGGTTTGTCCTCTCCTCCCCAAGGAACACCTTGAGCAGTTCCCAAAAAGGGATTTTTTGAGGTTTGCTGCACTTGGGAGCAGAAGGGAGCCACATGTGGGGCTGTGGCACAGCTGCTCCCAGAGCTGGCGTGCCATGGACAGAATCAGCTGCTGCTCTTCCCTCCCCAGGGACAGCCAGACATCTCAAAGCCATGGCTTTCTTCTAAAAAAACCCCAAACATCTCCAAAGCCATGGCTTTCTTCTAAAAAAACCCAAACCATCTTAAAGCCATGGTTTTCTTTTAAAAAACCCAAACCCACGGCTCTTCTTTAAAAAACCCAAAAATTTCCAAAGCTACAGCTCTCTGGTTTGCTTTTAGAAAACCCAAACATCTCCAAACCCATGGCTCTCTTTAAAAAAAAACACCCAAACCATCTCAAACCATGGCTTTCTTTTAAAAAAACCAAACCACCTCCAAACCCATGTCTCTCTTTCTCTCTTTTAAAAACCCAAACCATCTTCAAATCCATGGCTCTCTGGTTCTCTTTTAAAAAACCTAAACATCTCCAAACCCATGGCTTTCTTTTAAAAAACCTAAACCATCTAAAACCATGGCTCTCTTTTAAAAACCCAAACCATCTCCAAAGCCATGGCTCTCTGGTTCTCTTTTAAAAATCCCAAAAATCTCCAAATCCATGGCTCTCTTTAAAAAGCCCAAACCATCTCAAACCCACATCTCTCTTTTCAAAAACTCAAACATCTCCAGACCCATGGCTCTCTTTTAAAAAACCCAAACCACCTCCAGATCCATGGCTCTCTGGTTCTCTTTTAAAAAACCCAAACACCTCCAAAGCCATGGCTTTCTTCAAAAAACCCAAACCATCTCCAGACCCACAGGTTTCTTTTAAAAAACCCAAAATCTCCAAACCCATGGCTTTCTTTTAAAAAACCCAAACCATCTCCAAACCATTGCTCTCTTTTAAAAACCCAAACATCTCCAAAGCCACGGCTTTCTGGTTTGCTTTTAAAAAACCCAAATAATCTCCAAAAACCATGGCTTTCTGGTTCTCTTTTAAAAAAAACTCAAAAATCTCCAAACCCATGGCATTTTTAAAAAAACCCAAACCATCTCCAGACCCATGGCTCTCTTTAAAAATCCCAAAAATCTCCAGACCCATGGTTCTCTTTTAAAAAACCCAAATAATCTCAAACCCACGGCTCTCTTTTAAAAAAACCCAAAAACTCCAAAGCCACGGCTCTCTGGTTTGCTTTTAAAGCTTCCAAACCATCTCAAAGCCATGGCTCTCTTTTAGAAAACCCCAAAATCTCCAAACCCATGGCTTTCTTCTAAAAACCCCAAACCATCTCAAATCCATGGCTTTTTTTTTATAAAAACCAAACATCTCCAAACCCACGGCTCTCTGGTTTGCTTTTAAAGCTTCCAAACCCATTTTTCCCTGCCCTTTCCCTGCAGAGAGCAGCAGATCAGCTCCCAGAGGCTGCCTCACCTGGCAGCCAGGTAATGGGCGGGTCCAGGGCAGGAGCAAAGCTTGGCTGGACAAAGGGGAGGGTGAAGCCAGGGAGGATTTTAGGGAAAAAACCAAACCCAAACACCCGGAAAAGGTGGATTTTACACCCAAAGGAACCTTTCCTCCTCACAATCTCCTAAATCTTCCCAACACAGGGTCTTAGAGGAAATCCCATCTCAGCAGAGCTCAGAATGAAGAGGGAGGGCTGGTTATTTTAAAAATAAAACTAATAAAATGTGGGTGTACCTACCCGGCAGAGAAAAACTCATTTATTCCTGGAAGAATCCATGTCCTGCTACTCCATAATCTCTGCTATTGGTGCAGAAGAACAAGGAGATGATGGTGAATGTGGCTTTGGAGGCTTTGATTTGCAGTGGTTGTGCAGCTCAACACACAGCAGGGACCAGACACAGGGAATTTGGCTCAGGGTGAGGATGCTGAGGCACTGGAGCAGCTTTCCCAGAGAAAATGTGGCTGCCCCATCCCTGGGAGTGTCCAAGCCCAGCTTGCAGCAGCCACGGATAGTGGAAGGTGTCCCTGCACGTGGAAAAAAAAATGAGATTTAAGATCCCTCCCAACCCCCAAACCATTTGATAATTTTATTATTGTTGAAGATTGCAAGGCAAGATGTTTTCCATTACCATCTGTATGGCAGATTACCTTTGTCAAGTGGGCAGTTTGCCTTATCTCTCTCTGAGTTATCACAATCACCCCTTGGGAGGGGACATCTGCTGATAACAGCTTTTGAATGTCCCTGCATGGCTGATAAGAACTACAGCATCCCATTGGGAGATGTGAGCCCAGAGGGAGGAGCCAAGCATTCCTACCCGGATATAATCTGGAGATTTCAAACATTCCTACCTGGATATAATCTGAGATTTCAAACATTCCTACCCGGATATAATCTGGAGATTTCAAACATTCCTACCCGGATATAATCTGGAGATTTCAAACATTCCTACCTGGATATAATCTGAGATTTCAAACATTCCTACCTGGATATAATCTGGAGATTTCAAACATTCCTACCTGGATATAATCTGGAGATTTCAAACATTCCTACCTGGATATAATCTGAGATTTCACACATTCCTACCCGGATATAATCTGGAGATTCTGGAACACCAGCACAGCTTCTCCACGGGATTGCCCAGTGGAACAGCAGCTGCCTCTGCCCCTGGATCTTCAGAGGCAGAGGCTGCACCTTTCTCCAGGATCCCTGCTCCAGCAGAACCAGCCCTGACACTGCAGGAGGGCTGAGCCACAATTCCAATGGGACTGCTGCCAACAGCCTGACCCACAGGGTGTCAGGTTGGGTTCTGACTCTGCCAGTGTTGTTTTGGTTCACTGCATTGTTTATTTTATCCTTTTTTCCCTATTAAAGAACTGTTATTTCCTACTCCCATATTTTTGCCTGAGAGCTCCTTAATCTAAAATTTAAGCAATTCGGAGGGATGGGGTTTACACATTCTCCATTTCAGGGGAGGCTCCTGCCTTCCTTAGCAGACTCCTGGCTTTCCAAACCAAGACAACTGCATTGTTTATTTTATCCTTTTATTTTTTTCCCTATTAAAGAACTGTCATTCCTGCTCCCATATTTTTTGCTTGAGAGCCCCCTTAATTTAAAATTGACAGCAATTCGGAGGGGTGGGGAGGGTTCCCATTCTCCATTTCAGGGGAGGCTCCTGCCTTCCTTAGCAGGCTCCTGGCTTTCCAAACCAAGACAATTATTCATTATTTCTGCCCTGCTTTATTCCCTTAGGAAAGGGAATCCCTGGGCTGAGGTGGGGCTGCTCCAGCCCAGGTGATTCACTCCTCACCCTCCCTGCCCAGGTTTGGCACCCACAGACAGGGACAGGCAAACATCTCCCGTTCACAACCCCAACATTCCATTTCCAACCTTCTGAGGGGCTCTTTGTGAATTCCCTGAAGCCCTTTGGGAAGAAAGGGTGGCACAGAGCCCTCAGGAGCAGCCAGCGCCTTTCACAGCTATCAGTGTCCATTCAGTGCTGCTGAATGGGAAATGCACCATGGAGAATAGCTCTGGCAGGCTCCTGGCATGGAATGGAGCACTCACCTGACCTCTCCTGACCCCTCCTCCCCTCCCAGATCTCCTTGACCCCATTCACAGCTCGGGGAGGGGATGGATCCGGGCTCTGGGAATTAACCCCGCGCTTCCTTTGAGCCCCAGGGCTCCATTCTTGGGGAAAGAGCAGCAGCAGCCTGGAAATCCCCTCCAGAGCAGGGTTTGGGATTCCCTCCTCATCCCCCAGGGCTGGGCAAAGCAGCCAGGATCCCTCAGGCCATGGGCGTCATCTGTGACCCTTTGGGGCCACTCCTGAAGCAGCTCCAGCTTCCCCAGGGACACCCCTGGATTTGGGGTGAGGATTTGGGGGATTGTTCTCTCTGCATTCCACCCCCCTGCAAGGGGATCCTGCTGCTCCCAGGGCTAAAATCCCGAGTCCTTTAGGGCACAGAGGATCCCTGGCACAGGCACAGCTGAGGGCATCTCTCCATTTGGGCATGCACAGCCCATGGGCAATGCTGGCACGCAGGAGGGAGCTCTGTCCTGCCCTTCACCCTCACACCTCACACTCCAGGGATGCTCTAAGCCCATCCCAGAGCTTCTGTCCCACAGCCTGCACCCTCCTGGGGCACAGGAGCCTTCCTCTTCCTCACAGCCTCCTCCTCCTCCTCCTCCTCCCATTCCAAACAGAGCCCCCTGTGCCTGAGGGGGTCACTGGCTCAGCAGAGGCCAGGCTGGCACTGCTGCAGCTCTCTGGGCACAGACACAAGCCCAGGGCCATGCCAGGGCTGTGCCAGGGCCAGCAGCTCCTTGCTCCTCGAGCTGGCCAGGGCATCCATGCCAGGGGCAGGGGCAGGAGATGGGCACAGCTGGAGATGGGAAAAATGGAGATGGGCACAGGTGGCACTGGGCGCAGCTGGAGATGGGCACAGCTGGAGATGGGAAAAATGGAGATGGGCACTGCTGGGGCTGGGAACAGCTGGAATGGGAACAATGGAGGCGGGCACAGGTGGAACTGGGAACAATGGAGATGGGCACAGCTGGAGTGGGAACAACTGGAGATGGGCACTACTGGGGATGGGAATAGATGGAGCTGAGCTTAACTGGAGCTGGGCACAGCTGGGCACAGCTGGAGCTGGGAACAACTGGAGATGGGCACTGCTGGAGTTGGCACAGCTGGAACTGGGCACTGCTGGAGCTGGGCTTAACTGGAGTTGGGCACAGCTGCAGAAAGGCACACACAACTGGAGATGGGCACAACTGGAGCTGGGAGAACAGCTAGAACTGAGCTTAACTGGAGCAGGCAACAGCTGGAGAAAGGCACACACAACTGGAGTTGGCACTGCTGGAGCCGGGCACTGAGTCCTGCAGCCAGCAGGGGCCAGGGCTGCTGGGATGACCCTCAGCCTCACCTGACCCTCATCCTCTCCCTCACCTCCTCAGGAGCTGCCCAGAGCTGAGTTCAGGTCAGGGTGCCGGGCTGAAAGCCCCAGCACAGCCCAGCTCAGCTGCACAGGGATCTCCAGCCTGGGCTGGGGTTCGTGCTGGTGCCCAGCAGGGTCTGGCAGCGTTGTACCCACTCAGGACTGGCATCTCCTCACCAAACTTCATCAAAAAAACCCTTCCAAACTCCTCAGCACCCCCAAATCAGCAGAATTTCAGCCCTGAGAGCTCTGCCCTCGTGGTCACGCTCCCCTGAGCTGTGTCAGGGCTGCTGCAGCACTTCCAGCCCTCAGACAAGCTTGGCTGGCTGCACAGCAGAGCCCCAGCTTTGTTTTGCTGCTGCACGACCCAAGCTCTTGCTTTTATTCATGAGGGGAGCCCCCGTTCCGGAGCAGGAGGGGAAATGAGATGATCTCTGCTTCTGCTTTTCACTCATTTCTGCTGCTCAAAGACTGTGCCCATCACCCCTGGCACTTGATCCAAATCAACCTCTCCCCCCAGGGCCTTTCTTCTCTGCTTATTATTATTTTTTTTTTCAAGAAGAAGAATCAAAATGCAAATTAAACTGCAAAGGGGGGAAAAAATCGGCCCCCTCCAGGTGCCCCCTTCTCCTCAGAGCGGGGACGGGCACAGATTATATCCAGCACCACATGACCAGGGCCTGTATTTATGTGTCAGAGTGTAAAACCCACCCTGCTGAGCTGCCTTTTCTCTGCCTGGGGCTGGGGGGCTTCTGCTCTGCGTCTCCTCCAGCAGCCCCACAAAGGGGATTAAGGAGAGCCCCTCAGCCCTGCAGAGTAATCCATCAAATTATCCCTTGTTGGCATTGCTGTCCTCTTCAGGGGAAAGAGAAAAAAAAAAAAAAAAAAAAAAAAAAGGAAGAAGAAAAAAAGCCCTCCAAAAAGCTTTTAAAAGCACTGAAATTACACTTGAGCCTGAAACACTCCACCCAGCTGCTGGAGCCCCCAGCACAATGGGCTGGTTGTGAAGGGGAGCAAGGAAAAAGAGATGGACACTTAAAAAGGGCAGCGGCCTCCCCAGGGCTGCAACCCCAACAGGTGCCTCAGACCCCCCTTCCCCAGAGCCTGCAGCTAAAGATTCAATTTTTCATCTCAATATTCTAAACTGGGAGCTGCTCTGAGATCTCCTTGTCCCTCCACTCATCTGCAGCAAATCCAGCCCTGCAATAATGGCTGGGCACCCACTGAGAGGGAATTTGGGGTTTCAGATCCCCCCTTCCCCAGAGCCTGCAGCTAAAGATTTAACTTTTCATCTCAATATTTTAAACTCCCAGAACCTGCAGCTAAATATTCAACTTTTCATCTCAATATTTTAAACTCCCAGAACCTGCAGCTAAATATTCAATTTTTCATCTCAATATTTTAAACTCCCAGAACCTGCAGCTAAATATTCAATTTTTCATCTCAATATTTTAAACTGGGAGCTGCTCTGAGATCTCCTTGTGCCCCCACCCATCTGCACCCTGAGGCTGGCTGGACACCCCAGTCACCACTGAGAGGGAATTTGGGGCTCCCCCAAATTCCCCAGAGCTTGCAGCTAAATATGAAATTTTTCATCAAATATGAAAATATTTAGCTGAAAAATTGAAAAAATATTTAAATTGGGAGCTGCTCTGAGATCTCCTTGTCCCCTCACCCATCTGCAGCAGATTTGGCCCTGCAAGGCTGGCTGGGCACCCCAGTAACCACTGAGAGGGAATTTGGGGTGCTGGGATGGGTTTGGTGAGCCCTGATGGCCTCAGGGATGCAGCCTCAGCAGAGGTGAGCCCCCAACAAACTGGGGCTGGGATCACAACCTGGGATCACAAACAGGGATCAGAAACTGGGATCAAAAACAGGGATTACAAACAGGAATCATCCCAACTGGGGCTGGGATCACAGACAAGGATCACAAACTGGGATCACCAAGTGCCTACCCCAACAAACTGGAACTGGGATCACAGACTGGGATCACCCCAACAAACCAGGGCTGGGATCACAGACTGGGATCACCCCAACAAACCGGGGCTGGGATCACAGACTGGGATCACCCCAACAAACCGGGGCTGGGATCACAGACTGGGATCACCCCAACAAACTGGAACTGGGATCACAGACTGGGATCACCCCAACAAACCGGGGCTGGGATCACAGACTGGGATCACCCCAACAAACTGGAACTGGGATCACAGACTGGGATCACCAAGTGCTTATCCCAACAAACTGGGGCTGGGATCACAGAGATCACAAACTGGGATCACAAACTGGGATAACCCCAACAAAATGGAGCTGGGATCACAAACTGGGACCACAAACAGGGATCACAAACTGAGATCACCAAGTGCTTCTTACCCCAACAAACTGGAGCTGGGAATCACAAACTTAAATCACAAACTGGGATCACCAAGTGCTAACCCCAACAAACTGGAGCTGGGATCACAAACAGGGATCGCAAACTCAGATCACAAACTGGGGTCACAGAGTGGTAACCCCAACAAACTGGAGCTGGGATCACAGACAAGGATCACAGAGATCACAGAGTGCTTACCTCAGCAAAATGGAGCTGGGATCACAAACTGGGGCCACAAATAGGGGTCACCAAGTGCTCACCCCAACAAACTGGAGCTGGGAATAACAAACTCAGATCACAAACAGGGGTCACCAAGCGCTCACCCCAACAAACTGGAGCTGGGAATAACAAACTCAGATCACAAACAGGGGTCACCAAGCGCTCACCCCAACAAACTGGAGCTGGGAATAACAAACTCAGATCACAAACAGGGGTCACCAAGCGCTCACCCCAACAAACTGGAGCTGGGATCACAAACAGAGATCACAGAGTGCTTACCTCAGCAAAATGGAGCTGGGATCACAAACTGGGGTCACAAAAAGGGGTCACCAAGTGCTTACCCCAACAAACTGGAGCTGGGATCACAGACAAGGATCACAAACTGGGATCACAGAGTGCTTACCCCAACAACCTGGAGCTGGGAATCACAAACTCAAATCACACACTCAGATCACAATCAGGGGTCACCAAGTGCTCACCCCAACAAGCTGGAGCTGGGCCACGAGCAGGGCAGAGCTGGTGGCACCCAGAGCACCCACGTGGCACCAGCTCAGCACTGAGCACCCCCACACAAAACCCCTGAGCTCAAAAGCCACCAGTGCTGAGTGAGACAGAAGCATTTCCCCATCTGCACAGGGAGCAGCCAGCAGCCCTCAGAGCTCTGCTCTTGTGAGCCCTCCTGTCTGCTCACAGGGCTGGGAAAATGGGAAGTGAAACTGGAACTGCTGGTTTGCAGCTGGAGCAGAAATGCTGCGTGAGGGGACAGCTGACCCCTCAGCAGGCAGCTCTGCCCCATCACTCCTGGCCTTATCTGGAAAATGACACTCACAGGGCCAGCCAGAGCGGCTCTGGGGTGGGAAGGACAGTTCTGGTGTCCGAGCAAAGCCAAGGCTGCACACGAGGCTGCAAATCCAACCCTGGGCTGTGGAGCAGCTCTGGAGCAAATGGGGGAGTTCCAGGAGGGATGAGGGGTGGCCCTGACCCCAAACTGTGCCCACACAGGGCTCAGATAAACTTCACCCCAGCAGGAGCCACCAGCACCCAAAACTGAACTCCCAGCATCCCATCCCTGCTTTTGTCAGGAGCTTTTTCCTCAGGAAAAAAAGGGAACAGCCCAAACTCCAGACATGCTCCAGGCACACACTGCCAGGAGCCACCAGCACCAAAAACTGAATTCCAGCCATCCCTGCACCTGAACTCTCTCCATCCCTGCTTTTGCCAGCACCCCAAACTGAACTCCAACCATTCCTGCTTTTGTCAGGAGATTTTTCCTTAGGGAAAAAAGGGAACAGCCCAAACTCCAGACATGCTCCAGGCACACACTGCCAGGAGCCACCAGCACCAAAAACTGAGCTCCAACATCCCTGCTCTTGGCAAGAGCCTGTTCCTTAAATCCAAACTCCACATATGCTCCAGGCACTCATTTCTAGGAATCACCAGCACCCAAAATTGAACTCCAGCCATCTCTGCTTTTGTGAGGAGCTTTTTCCTCAGGAGAAAATAGGGAATAACCCAAACTCCACACATCCCCCAGGCACACATTTCCAGGGGCAACCAGCACCCAAAATTGAACTCCAGCCATCCTGCTTTTGCCAGGGGCCTGTTCCTCAGGAGAAAAAAGGGAACAACCCAAACTCCAAACATGCTCCAGGCACCATTTCCAGGAGCCACCAACACCAAAAACTGAATTCCAACATCCCTGCTTTGAACAGGAGCCTGTTCCTCAGGGGAAAAGAATAACCCAAACTCCACACATCCTCCAGGCACTCATTTCCAGGAGCCACCAGCACCAAAAACTCAACTCCAACATCCCATCCTGCTTTTGCCAGGAGCTTTTCCTCAGGAAATAAAAGGGAATAACCCAAACTCCACATCCTTCAGGCACACACTTCCAGGAGCCACCAGCACCCAAAACTGAACTCCAGTCATCCTTGCTTTTGCCAGGAGCTTTTCCTCAGGAGAAAAAGGGAACAACCCAAACTCCACACATCTTCCAGAACCCCTCTGGCTGCAAATTTTGGCGGCCTGACCTCGTGCTCCTGCTCAAAGGAGGCACTGAGCACACCCAGGGCCCTTCAGCAGGCCCAGGCTGCCCAGGCCATCTCCCCAAGGCAATTCTGTGCCCCACAGTCCCAGTTATTTGTGTCCCTCAGGCAGCCCCCTGACCTCCCCTGGCAGGTTGTGGGGGTTTCTCCCTCTCTGTTCTCTGGCTGTGAAATGAGGTCATGGCTTTGAAGCAGACAAAAGAGCCTTTGCAGGGTGAGGAACAGCCCCAGGACAGCTGGGAGAGCTGAGCCCCAGCACTCACAGCCCCCTGGCATGGGAAGGGGCAAAAGGAAAGAAGAAAAACTCTCCAAATATTTTAAATTGGGATTTTCTGTGAGATTTCCTTGTCCCCACACCCATTTTCACCCTCCCAGTCACCCCTCTGATCATGGAGGTTTTATGCCAATGTTCCAAGGGATTTTCTGTCACATCACAGGGGAAGGTGTGCAGGCAATAACGGGAATTTTCTGGGGTGTTTTAAGGGCAAAATCCACATCTCAGAGCTGTAAAAAAAAAAGCAGTTTCAGGTCAGCAGGGAGAGCTGAGCTCCAACACTCACAGCCCAGGGCTCTGAACGCCCCTGGCATGGGAATGGGCACAGGGAATGAAGCAAAACTCTCCAAATATTTTAAATTGGGAGTTGCTCTAAGATTTCCTTGTCCCCCCACTCATTTTCACCCTCCTGGCCAAGAAGAGGAGTTTTTATGCCAGTGTTCCAAGGGATTTTCTGTCACACCACAGGGGAAGGTGTGCAGGCAATAATGGGATTTTTCTGGGGTGTTTTATGGGCAAAATCCACATCTCAAAGCTGTAAAAAAAACCCCATTTCACGTGCCTGGCTCTGCCTCCAGCACATCATCAACCCCTGGGGGTTAATGAGGGGCCTCAGATCTCTGGGAGACTTTTCCTTATCGTGACAGAGCAGCCACCAGGCCTGGGCCTGAAAACGGCAGATTCCACAGTTTTAATTTTTTGCCTGATAATTGCAAAGATAAGGAGCAATCAGATTTTTATTTCCTGAGGCAGATAAGTTTCACTGGAAGGTCTTGATGGAGAACTTAAGAAGCTTTTTGGCTTTTCCCCCTTCTCACTATCAGTTTAATGTGCTGTGGACTCGCAGCATGCAGGGGTTCAACAGTCACCAAAACAAATAGAGCAGTGAGGGATATCTGGAAGGGAAAATTTCCAATTTAAATAAAACAAAACAAAACAAACCAAGGCTCAAAGCTGCCATTTCTCCAGGAGGTGGATGGAGTGAGGCATTTTTACCACCCCCTCACTCCCCACCCAAACGGGAACCTGACTTCTATTTCGAGCCCTGGAAAGAACATCAGCCCTAAATTAATTATTAGCTTTTTTTTTACTAATTAGGCACGGAGTTCAAGTTCAAAGCTGCCTGGATTTTGCAGAGCCCTCTGAGGGGTTCTGTGGCACAGGGCACGAGGGGGACAGGAGCTCTGAGAGCTGAAATTTCTCCCTGTTTGCTGTTAAAAACAGGAATGGCAGTTTGTGCAGCAAGCACTGAGCAGGAACAGGATTTTCCCTCCATACCAGGAACAGGATTTTCCCTCCGTGCCAGGAACAGGATTTTCCCTCCGTGCCAGGATGCCTCTTGCCATTGTTTGCTGGGGTAAAGTTCAGGGAGGCACAAATGAGGCCCAGAGATCTCTGATACTCCTGCAGAGTGCCCTGGGCACACAGCCAGGGCACCTGGGCTGGCACCCTGCACCTGCCTGGGCCACGCTGGCTGTGCCACCACAGGGACAGCCCAGAGGCTCCGCTGTGGGAATGGGTTTGGGGGCACTCCTCTGTGGGAATGGGTTTGGGGGCACTCCTCTGTGGGAATGGGTTTGGGGACAGTTCTCTGTGGGAATGGGTTTGGGGACAGTTCTCTGTAGGAATGGGTTTGGGGACAGCTCTCTGTGGGAATGGGTTTGGGGACAGCTCTCTGTGGGAATGGGTTTGGGGACACTTCTCTGTGGGAATGGGTTTGGGGACGGTCCTCTGTGGGAATGGGTTTGGGGACAGCTCTCTGTGGGAATGGGTTTGGGGACACTTCTCTGTGGGAATGGGTTTGGGGACACTTCTCTGTGGGAATGGGTTTGGGGACGGTTCTCTGCAGGGAATGGGTTTGGGGACACTCCTCTGTGGGAATGGGTTTAGGGACAGTTCTCTGTGGGAATGGGTTTAGGGACAGTTCTCTGTGGGAATGGGTTTGGGGGCAGTCCTCTGTGGGAATGGGTTTGGGGACAGCTCTCTGTGGGGAATGGGTTTGGGGACAGCTCTCTGTGGGAATGGGTTTGGGGACGGTCCTCTGTGAGGAATGGGTTTGGGGACAGTTCTCTGTGGGAATGGGTTTGGGGACAGCTCTCTGTGGGGAATGGGTTTGGGGACACTTCTCTGTGGGAATGGGTTTGGGGGCACTCCTCTGTGGGAATGGGTTTGGGGACAGTTCTCTGTAGGAATGGGTTTGGGGACAGTTCTCTGTGGGAATGGGTTTGGGGATGGTCCTTGTGGTGTCACACAAGGCACACACGAGGTGAATCTGTGTGCATACGTCAGGGAATGGCATCTACAGAGTGGTGTGGTAAAAGCTGGCAGGACAAGAAATGCTTATGGGGTTTTGTGGTTAGAGAATAGTTAATTTCTGATTGTGATGATGTGCATTATACCATATTATATATATAATATAATTAGATTTAATAGAATTAGATTTAATAGAATTAGATATATATTATATTTTATATATTATATTATAGCACATTTTATTATCTATTATATTATATTACATTATATACTTTATTACATTAACTATATTATATTAAATTAATTATATTGTATTATATGATCTATTATATTTTCTATTTTATATTATAATATATTTCACTATCTATTATTTTTCTAGATTATATTATATTTTATCTATTTTATTAAATATTATCTATTTTTTATATTAATTATATTAATTCCATTATATTAACTATATTATATTGTTATATTAACTATATTATATTGTTATATATTATACTATATTGTTATATATTATATTATATTGTTATATATTGTTATATATTGTATTGTATTGTACTGTACTGTATTATATTATATTGTACTATATTATATTCCTGTATTGTCTCATCCTTCTCTCGAGACTGAAAATGGAATAAAAGTTTTTAAAACACCTCTCAGTTACCCCATCTCTGGGTCAGGAAAGGGTTTAACCCAACACTCATCCTCTGCCCTCAGCCTGGCATGGATGGGAGGCTCTGGGGACAGCACGGCCCAGCCTGCTTGGAAAATCACAGATCAAAGATGATCCCTGTGGGATCACCTTCCCAACAGCAAATCCTCAGCCTGTGGGGAGGCATCTCAGCACCGAGGCTGCAGGAATTTCCCCTGAAACAATCTCCAGGGGCTAGGAAGATTGAAGAGCTGGGAAGTGTCCGTCTGTCCTTCCTTCCCTCCCTGCAGCCATCCCTGTGTCATTCCTGAGCTCTGCTTTGGATTTGCACACTCAGAGCCTCCCCAGCTCTGTCCTGGACCTGGCTCAGTCAGTCCCATCCAAAGCCACCCTGCAGGCCCAGCTCAGTCAGTCCCACCCAAAGCCACCCCTGCAGGCCCAGCTCAGTCAGTCCCATCCAAAGCCACCCCTCCATGCCCAGCTCAGTCAGTCCCATCCAAAGCCACCCTGCAGGCCCAGCTCAGTCAGTCCCATCCAAAGCCACCCTGCAGGCCCAGCTCAGTCAGTCCCATCCAAAGCCACCCCTCCAGGCCCAGCTCAGTCAGTCCCATCCAAAGCCACCCCTCCAGGCCCAGCTCAGTCAGTCCCATCAAAGCCACCCTGCAGGCCCAGCTCAGTCAGTCCCATCCAAAGCCACCCCTCCAGGCCCAGCTCAGTCAGTCCCATCCAAAGCCACCCTGCAGGCCCAGCTCAGTCAGTCCCATCCAAAGCCACCCCTCCAGGCCCAGCTCAGTCAGTCCCATCCAAAGCCACCCCTCCATGCCCAGCTCAGTCAGTCCCATCCAAAGCCACCCTGCAGGCCCAGCTCAGTCAGTCCCATCCAAAGCCACCCTGCAGGCCCAGCTCAGTCAGTCCCATCAAAGCCACCCTGCAGGCCCAGCTCAGTCAGTCCCATCCAAAGCCACCCTGCAGGCCCAGCTCAGTCAGTCCCATCCAAAGCCACCCTTCCAGGCCCAGCTCAGTCAGTCCCATCCAAAGCCACCCTTCCAGGCCCAGCTCAGTCAGTCCCATCCAAAGCCACCCTGCAGGCCCAGCTCAGTCAGTCCCATCCAAAGCCACCCTGCAGGCCCAGCTCAGTCAGTCCCACCCAAAGCCACCCTGCAGGCCCAGCTCAGTCAGTCCCATCAAAGCCACCCTCCATGCCCAGCTCAGTCAGTCCCATCAAAGCCACCCTGCAGGCCCAGCTCAGTCAGTCCCATCAAAGCCACCCTGCAGGCCCAGCTCAGTCAGTCCCATCCAAAGCCACCCTCCAGGCCCAGCTCAGTCAGTCCCATCCAAAGCCACCCTGCAGGCCCAGCTCAGTCAGTCCCATCCAAAGCCACCCCTCCAGGCCCAGCTCAGTCAGTCCCATCCAAAGCCACCCCTCCATGCCCAGCTCAGTCAGTCCCATCCAAAGCCACCCTGCAGGCCCAGCTCAGTCAGTCCCATCCAAAGCCACCCTGCAGGCCCAGCTCAGTCAGTCCCATCCAAAGCCACCCTGCAGGCCCAGCTCAGTCAGTCCCATCCAAAGCCACCCTGCAGGCCCAGCTCAGTCAGTCCCATCCAAAGCCACCCCTCCATGCCCAGCTCAGTCAGTCCCATCCAAAGCCATCCCTCCATGCCCAGCTCAGTCAGTCCCATCAAAGCCACCCTGCAGGCCCAGCTCAGTCAGTCCCATCCAAAGCCACCCTGCAGGCCCATTAGCTGCTCACTCATCCTTGGCCAGGGCACAGCAGCCTTTTGTTCTAGCTGCTCCTGCCACCGCCGGTGCACGAATCGTTTGTCACCAATGTTCCCAACAGGAATTGTTTGTGTCCAACATTCTCAACAGGAATTGTTTGTGTCCAACACTCCAAAATACACAGGAATTGCTTGTCACCAACATTCCCAAATGTACAGGAATGGTTTGTCACTCACTAACATTCCCAACAGGAGTTGTTTGTCACCCACATTCCCAAATGCACAGGAACCATTTGTCACCAATATTCCCAAAAGGAATGGTTTGTCACCCACATTCCCAGCAGGAATAATTTGTCACCAACACTCCCAAACACGCAGGAATCACTTGTCACCTACATTCCTAACAAGAACTGTTTGTCACCAACATTCCCAACAGGAACAGTTTGCCATCAACATTCCCAAACGCACAGGAATTGTTTATCACCAATATTCCCAATAGGAATCATTTGTCACCAACACTCCCAAATACACAGAAATGGTTTGTCACCAACACTCCCAACAGGAATTGTTTGTCACCCACATTCCTGACAGGAATTTTTTGTCACCAACACTCCCAAACTCACAGGAATCGTTTGTCACCGATATTCCCAACAGGAATTGTTTGTCACCAACATTCCCAACAGTTCGTCACCAACACTCCCAAACTCACAGGAATGGTTTGTCACCAAAATTCCCTACAGGAATTGTTTGTCACCTACATTCCCATCAGGAATTGTCAGCCACATTCCCAAAGGCACCTCTGGAGCCCAGCAGTGGCCACACAAAGCCCTCCCTGTCCCCTTTGCCGGTACCTGGCACCCCATCCCGCTGTCCCTGTCCCCTCCCAGTCCCTTTGTGCTCCAGCTCGGGGTTTGTGGGCCCTGCTGACCCCAGGGAAGCGCTCACCCCGTGACCACAACAATCCTGTATTGTCTGAGCACAGCTCCAAGGCAGAGCTCGGGAACTGGGCCAGAATCCAGAGTGGGGTAGGCAGAGATCACAGGGAGAGCTCTAACAGCACACCCTGTGCCAGCCCAGCCCCAAAAACCACTCTGGGTATCAACTCCCCACACTGAGGTGACCCCACAGCCCTGGGAGAGGGGAAGGAACAGGAAAACAGCCTGGAGCAGGGGCAGAGCCAGCCCAACATTGCCCAGAAAAGGCACTAAATCATCATCAGGGATAAAATCACTCACTAGGTCCAGATAAAGTGGAGGGGTTTGGTCAGACCCACTTCAAATCCCACCCAAAAGCCACCTCTGCTCATTAATCCTAAATTAATACGGAATTTGGAGGCAAACGCACAAAAACCCCTCACAAGGTCCAGCTAAAGTGGAGGGGTTTGCTCACATCTACCTCAAATCCCACCCAAGAGCCAGGTCTGCTCATTAATCCTCAATTAAGAGCAGGGAATTGGGATGCAAAGGCACAAAATCACTATCAGGGATAAAATCACTCACAAGGTCCAGATAAAGTGGAGGGGACTGGTCAGACCCACTTCAAATCCCACCCAAGAGCTCTGCTTATTAATCCTAAATCAACAACATGGAATTGGGATGCAAAGGCACAAAATCACTCACAAGGTCCAGCTGAAGTGGAGGGTTTTGGTCACACCCACTTCAAATCCCACCCAAGAGCCAGCTCTGCTCATTTAAGAATTAAGAAGAGGAAACTGGGATGCAAAGGCACAAAATCACCATCAGGGATAAAATCACTCACCAGGTACAGATAAAGTGGAGGGGACTGGTCAGACCCACTTCAAATCCCACCCAAGAGCCAGATCTGCTCATTAATCCTCAATTAAGAGCAGGGAATTGGGATGCAAAGGCACAAAATCACCATCAGGGTTAAAAATCACTCACCAGGTCTAGCTAAAGTTTGGGATTTGAAGTGGGTTTGGTCAGACCCACTCCCACTTCAAATCCCACCCAAGAGCCAGCTCTGCTCATTAATCCTAAATTAAGACGGAATTTGGAGGCAAAGGCACAAAACCCCTCACAAGGTCCAGTTAAATTGGAGCGGTTAGGTCAGACCCACTTCAAATCCCACCCAAAATCCAGCTCTGCTCATTAATCCTAATCAAGAGCAGGGAATTGGGATGCAAATCAGCACCAGAGCCGAGGTCTGAGCCTCACCTCAGCCCCTTCCAGCCAGATCCCAGCAGGGTTCACTCCTGATGTTTGGGAAGCAAAGGTGACCCAGGGATTTTCCTGCGTGCCCCATTTCCCCCAAATCTCGAGGCACAAATCTGAGGCAGGATTTGGGGGCTGCCCACAGCTCCGTGCATGTTTTTCCTGGGGCTGCCTCCAGCCTGCCCCGCGAGAGCATTGATGTCTCCAGAGTGCACGGATTTGAGTCACTGCACTCGTTTATATTCCTGTTTTTCCTCAAGTCCCAGCTCCTGCAGACCAACCGCCCCGGAGAACTTCAGCTCCCAACAAAACAAAGGTGGGAAAAAAACCAAAAAACCCAAAACAGCTCCTCTGATTGAAGGGAAAAAACTTTCACACCTCACAAACCAACCCTGGCACCCGACATTGTTTTATTTTTAAATAAACCTCAAACTTTGCCAGAGGGCATCCTTAAACCTCCTGAGTATTCCAGACCTGGCCAGGATGGGATTTCACCTGCAAGCCACCAAAATCTGGCTCTGAAATCCCCAGAATTTATCTGTAAGCCACCAAAATCTGGGTCTGAAATCCCCAGATCAACAAGCCACCAAAATTCGGCTCTGAAATGCCCAAAATTCACCTGCAAGCCACCAAAATCTGGCTCTGAAATGCCCAAATTTCGGCTCTGAAATGCTCAAAATTCACCTGCAAACCACCAAAATCTGGCTCTGAAATGCCCAAAATTCATCTGCAAGCCACCAAAATCTGGCTCTGAAATCCCAAAAATTCACAGCTCAACAAGCCACCAAAATCTGGCTCTGAAATCTCCAGAATTCATCTGCAAGCCACCAAAATCTGGCTCTGAAATGCCCAAAATTCACCTGCAAACCACCAAAATCTGGCTCTGAAATCCACAAAATTCGGCTCTGAAACGCTCAAAATTCACCTGCAAACCACCAAAATCTGGCTCTGAAATCCCAAAAATTCACAGCTCAACAAGCCACCAAAATCTGGCTCTGAAATCTCCAGAATTCATCTGCAAGCCACCAAAATCTGGCTCTGAAATGCCCAAAATTCACCTGCAAACCACCAAAATCTGGCTCTGAAATCCACAAAATTCGGCTCTGAAACGCTCAAAATTCACCTGCAAACCACCAAAATCTGGCTCTGAAATCCCAAAAATTCACAGCTCAACAAGCCACCAAAATCTGGCTCTGAAATCTCCAGAATTCATCTGCAAGCCACCAAAATCTGGCTCTGAAATGCCCAAAATTCACCTGCAAACCACCAAAAGCTGGCTCTGAAATCCACAAAATTCATCTGCAATCTACCAAAATCTGGGTCTGAAATCACCAAAATTAATCTGCAAGCCACCAAAATCTGGCTCTAAAATGCCCAAAATTCATCTGCAAGCCACCAAAATCTCGTTCTGAAATCCCCAAAATTCACCTGCAATGTACCAAAATCTGGTTCTAAAATCCCCAAAATTAATCTGGAAGCCACCAAAATCTCGTTCTGAAATCCCCAATATTCACCTGCAATGTACCAAAATCTGGTTCTAAAATCCCCAAAATTAATCTGGAAGCCACCAAAATCTCGTTCTGAAATCCCCAATATTCACCTGCAATGTACCAAAATCTGGTTCTAAAATCCCCAAAATTAATCTGGAAGCCACCAAAATCTGGCTCTGAAACCCCCAGACCCACAAGCCACGAGGTTTCTGGGTGAAGGACAGAGCCAGCCCTTGGGATGGGGACCGAGAGAATTTTCTTTTAGCTCTTGTGCAGCAACAGAGGGGAGGAAAAAAATGGTCGAGAGCAGCAAATGAGGCACCTGCTCCTCACTGCGTGTGCTCCACCCCCAGACAAAGGAGCCTTTGGCACCGCATTCCTCCTTATTTTGCCAGACAATATTCACGGGGGTCTGCTTCTCCTCTTCTGCAGCCTGGCAAAATGTTAAGCAAATATTTGGGGAGGGCCGGAAGATCTGACATTTTAGGATATGAAAACAAGCAGGAAAGGCACAAATTAGGGGGGGGAACACCAAGGAACACACCGGGCAGCCAAGCAGGAATGGAATGGTGGCCTCAGAGTCCCCACTCTCAGCTCTGTTTTCTCAACAAGCAACCCCACAGCTCACAGGGTTGGGAACATCAGCGATTTCTGCAGCTCCATGAGGCAGGATCAGCCCCAAACAACAGCGGGACAAGGAACAGGACAGGTCTCACACCATCAGGCTGAGATAACCAAACTCTGGGGCACAGAGCTGCTAAATAATCCTGTATTTTTATTATTTTTCCTGTTTTCCTGTTCTTTTCTTTGTGGTGAGTGCAAGATTGGGCAGATCCACACTTGAATACCTTGCAGGGATGGTTTTAAATCTTCCCCCCGCTTCCCAAAACCCAAGATTCCCCCCTGAGAGTCCCCATCCTCTTCCTCAGCCGAGCTGGGGGTCCCTGCCCTCACAGGGACAGCCTGGATGTGTGACATGGGACAACCAGAAACCCAGAAATCGGCACTGGGAGGAGCTGAGAGCGGCTCACGAGCTCCTCATGACTCCCTGGCCGCACACTCAGCTCGAACCATGGGTTCCGCGGGGCTGAGGGGTCACAAGACTCGCCAGGGTGGCTGCTTGGGATGGGTTTTAGCAGTTTGGGGTCAGTTTTTAGCAATTTGGGGTCAGTTTTTAGCAGTTTGGAGTGAATTTTTAGCTGTTTGGGCGGGGTTTTAGTAGTTTGGGATGAGTTTTCAGCAGTTTGGGGATGAGTTTTTAGTTGCTTGGGATGGGTTTTAGCAGTTTGGGATGAGTTCTAGCCCTTAGGGATGGGTTTTAGCTGCTTGGGCTGGGTTTTTAGCTGCTTGGGATTGGGTTTTTAGGAGTTTGGGGTCAGTTTTTAGCTCTTTGGGGTGAGTTTTAGCTCTTTGAGACAGGTTTTAGCTACTTGGGATGGGTTTTTAGCAATTTGGGATGAGTTTTAGCTGCTTGGGATTGGGTTTTTAGGAGTTTGGGATGGGTTTTAGCAGTTTGGGATAAGTTTTAGCAGTTTAGGATGGGTTTTTAGCTGCTTGGGATTGGGTTTTTAGGAGTTTGGCGTCAGTTTTTAGCTCTTTGGGGTGAGTTTTAGCTCTTTGAGACAGGTTTTAGCTACTTGGGATGGGTTTTTAGCAATTTGGGATGAGTTTTAGCTGCTTGGGATTGGGTTTTTAGGAGTTTGGGATGGGTTTTAGCAGTTTGGGATAAGTTTTAGCAGTTTAGGATGGGTTTTTAGCTGCTTGGGATTGGGTTTTTAGGAGTTTGGCGTCAGTTTTTAGCTCTTTGGGGTGAGTTTTAGCTCTTTGAGATGGGTTTTAGCTACTTGGGATGGGGTTTTAGCAGTTTGGGATGGGGTTTTAGCTGCTTGGGAAGAGTTTTTAGCCATTTGGAATGAGTTTTAGCAGTCTGGGACGAGTTTTTACTGCTAGGGAATGGGTTTTTAACTGTTTAGGCTGGGTTTTAGCAGTTTGGGATGGGCTTTAGCTGCTTGGGATTGGGTTTTTAGGAGTTTGGGATGGGTTTTAGCAGCTTGGGCTGAGTTTTTAGCTCTTTGGGATGGGTTTCTAGCAGTTTAGGATGAGTTCTAGCTCTTTGGGGTGGCTTTTTAGCTCTTTGGGATGGGTTTTTAGCAGTCTGGGATAGGATTTAGCAGTTTGGGATGGGTTTTAGCTCTTTGGGATGGGTTTTTAGCTCTTTGGGATGGGTTTTTAGCTCTTTGGGATGGGTTTTTAGCTGCTTGGGCTGGGTTTTTAGCAGTCTGGGATGGGATTTCTAGGTCTTTGGGATGGGATTTAGCAGTTTGGGGTGGGTTTTTAGCTACTTGGGATGGGTTTGAGCTATTTGGGATGAGTTTTAGCAGTTTGGGATGGGTTTTTAGCCACCAGGAGCTGCCCTAGGCCGGCTGCCCACCCCAGGAGCCACAGGGCACCATCACCTGATGCAATTCTTTCCAAACAGAGCCAACCCAGCCCATTTTGGGTTCTGTGCCCGTCCCTCCCTGCTCCTGACAAGGTCTCACACCTGCAATTCTGCTGACCCCACTCACCACCTCCCATCCCTCTGCTCCTTTCCCTCCTGGCTCCCTCAGAGCCCCAAACCCACCCAAAACCTCCCCAAATTCCACCCAACCAAGCCAAGCTCGGCTTTGATGACGATGAGGAGACAGAAACTCATTAAAAGCAGCTAAATCAGCCCCTGCTGGGGGACAAACACAAACCCAGGGCTCTGATCTTAAGGATTCCCACACTCTGGAAGGCTCTGTGTCAAAAACACTGCAAAAATCTGAAGGGAGTAAATCACAGGAGGAAAACAGGCCCTGAGCACACTAATTGTGCTTAAAAAATTGTGATTAAATTAACTTAATCGCAATTAAATTAATCAAATTAATTGTGATTAAAAAATTCACAATTAAGGTGATTTTTAAATTATTTTCTGGAGTTTGAACTCCCAATGCCACCAAGAGAGGCACAAGGGCCCAACCATCACCCTGAGCTCCGTTCTGAGGCTTTGGCTGAAGAGAAAAGAGATGAAACTCAGGGAGGAAAAGCCAAAATCTCCCCTCCTCCCCTCCCCAGCGCGGCCACTTGAGCGCTCCAGCGAGATAAACAGTTTGGGGAAAAGGTTACCAAGAGTTTATGCTAAACATCATTTCCGAGGGACTCTGGCAAAGGCAAAGCGGAGCCAGGGCTGTGATTTTTAAACTCGGGGATCAGCCCGGTGGTTCCAGCCTCTCCCTGCACAGACATAACCAAAAATCTGATATAAAAATGGGATTTTGGTCGTTTTTGGTGCTGGTGGGGTTTGTGTGCAGCATCCACGAGTGCTCACAGGGGGTGGTGCTGGTTCTGCACCTTCCTGGTGCTCACTGGGACCTGGAGAAGAGGACACAGCAACCACAGAAATCACCACAATTTGTAGGGGAATAATCCCACAGCATGGAGAATTCCCTCCCTAAATCCCAAAATCCGGGGATTTATACCCCCTGCAAACTCTCATTTAATTTGCTGTTAATTCTGGAGATTCTTGTTATCCATACCAAATTTCTAATTGATTTTTTTCCCCGCTCCCAAATCCTATCAGCCAAGTGCTCTGTGGCAACAAAATCCAGATTTTTACTTTTCTGTGGCAACAAAATTCAGATTTTTACTTTTCTGTGGCACCAAAATCCAGAGTTTTGGTTTTCTGTGGCAACAAAATAGAGTTTTGGTTAGTTTTCTGTGGCAATAAAATCCAAATTTTTACTTTTCTGTAGCAACAAAATCCAGAGTTTTACTTTGTTTTCTGTGGCAATAAAATCCAAATTTTTACATTTCTGTGGCACCAAAATCCAGGTTTTTAGGCACAGCCTGGAATGCCAGGGTTGGCAAATCTGGCTCCAGTGCCACTCCCCACCAGGGGAAGCAGCTCTGGATGATGCCAGAAAGGTTCAGACAGCATCAAATATTTAAAAACAAAGAACAAAATAAAAAAAAAAAAAAAAAAAAAAAAAAAAAAAAAACAAACAAAACAAAAAGAAAGAAAGAAAATTGCAGGTGGGGCGAATAATAGGAAAGGTTTCAAGGCTGGTACATGTTTTTCAGGAGTGTCTGCATGACTTCAGTGCCCAGGTCATTTGGGTACTTTTGAAGTTCTTACTCATGTTCTATTTCTATAAATTTGGAGATATTCTCATGTTACACACACAGAGGCTGCTCTCCTGAATCACACCCAGAACCAGAACAGGGCAAAAATGGGATTTTTGAGCCTGGCCACTTTCTCTGTGCTGCTCATGGGTTTAACAGGTCCAGGTGAGCACCAGGAAATCTCTTTCCCTCCCAGTTTTATATTTATTTGGAACATAAAAATGGAAATGGAGCATCTTGCCAGGTCTGGCCAGCACCAGCATGAAATTAATAAATTGATTTTAGTGTTTCTCCCTTCCTCCTAAAGCTGTCACCCGTGGGAAGACAAATGAGACGAGGAGTTTATGTTTATCATAAACAACTCCAGCGTTTTACCACCAAATCCTCGAGCCCTGCCAAAGCCAGGAATCCCTGGAATTATCCCCGATGTGGCATTTAGGGACAGCAGAGCTGGAGGGGAGGCACCAAACCCAGACAGAACCGGGGGGAATGAAAATGAGTTTTCATTACAAGGGGGGCAGTGAAAATGAGTTTTTCATTATAGGGGGGGCAATGAAAATGAATTTCCATTACGGGGGGGGTAATGAAATTGAGTTTTTCATTACGGAGGGGGTGATGAAAATGAGTTTTCATTACGGGGGGGGTAATGTAAATGAGTTTTTTATTACGGGGGGGGGTTATAAAAATATTTCATCACAGGGGACAATGAAAATGAATTTTTCATTACGGGGGGATGATGAAAATGAGTTTTGCATTACAGGGGGTAATAAAAACTCCCTTTTCTCGGATTCCAAGGATTCACTGACCTGTCCCCGCAACTCTTCAGGATTCCCGTGAGTCCGTCCCGCTGCCCGAGCTCTGCCCGCTCAGGATCCTTCAAACCTTGCGGTGTCCCTGCAGGAATGAGGAGTTCGGGAGGAGCTCGGGGAGGGCAGGACACGCTCCCCAGTCCCTCCTGCTCCGCTTTTTTGTTGTTTTCCCGCAGCAGCTCCAGCGCAGCAGCATCAGCCCCGGAGCGCCTCCTCCTCCTCCTCCTCCTCTTCCTCCCGCGGGCAGCGCCGCCGTCCCGGCCGGAGCCGGCGGGCAGCGCTCGGTGCTGCGGGAGCGGAGGGAGCGCCGAGAGCCTCGGGACGTGCGCGGAACCCCCGGGGGAGGCAGCGGGAGCCGCATCCCGGTACCGGCATCGCGGGGCAGCCACAGCCGCATCCCCGCCCGCGCATCCCCCCGGCCCGGCCCGGCTCAGTTCGGCCCCGTGCCCAGCACGGCCCCGTGCCCAGCACAGCCCCGCGCCGTGCCCACCTCCAGTGCCCAGCCCAGCCCCGTGCCCGGCCGTACCTGGGCGCAGCCGGGGCTCAGCGCGCTGCCCGCGCCTCGGCCGCCGTTTAAAGCGCAGGTTGGGCGGGCACGGAGCATGCGCTGCCGCGGGCGGAGCCCCCCCCGCAGCCGCGACCGCCGCCCCGGGGCCGCCGCCGAGCTCCGCCGGACGGGCAGCGCGCGGCACCGGTGTCAACAGCTCCGGTGGGACAACAGCCCCGTCCCCGCAGCCCCGCGGGAGAACGGCCCCAGTGGGACAACGGCCCCATTCCCATAGCCCCATTTCCGCAGCACCGGGGGGAAAGCAGCCTCGATCCCGCAGCCCCGAACCCGCATTCCCGAGGGGGACAACGGCCCCATTCCCACAGCCCCGGTGCCCGCAGCCCCGATCCTACAGCCCCGCTGGGAGAACAGCCTAATTCCCGCAGTCCCTATCCCGCAGCCTAATTCCCTCAGTCCCTATCCCGCATCCTCGCAGGGACAAAAGCCCAATCCCCGCAGGCCCCTTCCCCTCAGCCCCTCCGGGACAACGGCCCCGGTCCCGGACCCTTCGCTGGGATACAGCCCCGTTCCCGCAGCCCCATAAGGACAAGAGCCCAATCACCACAGTCCCGATCTCGCAGCCCTCGCTGAGAGAATAGACCCGATCCCGCAGTCCTGATCCTGCAGCTTTCGCGGGGACAAGAGCCCGTTCCCGAACCCCCACAAGGACAAGACCCCAATCCGCGCAGTCCCGTCCCCCACACCCTTGGCTGAGGTAACAGCCCCGTTCCTGCAGTCCCGATCCCGCATCCCTGAGGCCAAACCCTTCCGGCAGAGCAGTCCCGTTCCCGCATCCCCATCCCTGTAGATCCATCCCCTCAGCCCCAAACTCTCACAGCCCCCTCTGGTAGAGCAGCCCCATTCCCTCAGCCCCTTTCCCTCAGCCCCTTTCCCTCAGCCCCATTCCCTCACCCCCGTTCCCTCAGCCCCATTCCCCATCCTCATCCCCCACAGATCCCTCCCTGCAGCCCCAAATTCCCGCAGATCCCTCTGGGATAACAGCCCCGTTCCCTCAGCCCCATTTTCCCTCAGCCCCATTCCCTCACCCCCGTTCCCTCAGCCCCATTTTGCCTCAGCCCCATTTTCCTTCATACCCGTTCCCTCAGCCCCATTTTCCCTCAGCCCCATTTTCCCTCAGCCTCATTTTCCCGAGCCCCCATTCCCTCAGCCCCATCCCCTCAGCCCCATTCCCTCAGCCCCATCCCCTCAGCCCCGTTCCCTCAGCCCCTTTCCCTCAGCCCCGTTCCCTCAGCCCCATTTTCCTTCATACCCGTTCCCTCAGCCCCATTTTCCCTCAGCCCCGTTCCCTCAGCCCCTTTCCCTCAGCCCCATTCCCTCAGCCCCATTCCCTCAGCCCCATCCCCTCAGCCCCATTTTCCCTCAGCCTCATTTTCCCGAGCCCCCATTCCCTCAGCCCCATTTTCCCTCAGCCCCATTCCCTCAGCCCCGTCCCCTCAGCCCCGTCCCCTCAGCCCCGTTCCCTCAGCCCCTTTCCCTCACCCCCATTTTCCCTCAGCCCCATTTTCCCTCAGCCCCATTCCCTCAGCCCCATCCCCTCAGCCCCATTTTCCCTCAGCCCCGTTCCCTCAGCCCCATTTTCCCTCAGCCCCGTTCCCTCAGCCCCGTTCCCTCACCCCCATTTTCCCTCAGCCCCTTTCCCTCAGCCCCGTCCCCTCAGCCCCTTTCCCTCACCCCCATTTTCCCTCAGCCCCATTTTCCCTCAGCCCCATTCCCTCAGCCCCGTCCCCTCAGCCCCATTTTCCTTCATACCCGTTCCCTCAGCCCCATTCCCTCAGCCCCATCCCCTCAGCCCCATTTTCCCTCAGCCCCGTTCCCTCAGCCCCGTTCCCTCACCCCCATTTTCCCTCACCCCCATTTTCCCTCACCCCCATTTTCCCTCAGCCCCCTTCCCGAGCCCTCCCCGCTGCCACCAGCCCCATCCCACAGCACCACCCACTCCAAATACCCCACCTTTCTTTAAAAAATCCCCTTTTTCTCTTTTCCCCCTTCCCATCCTCCGCAGCAGGAGCAGTTTCTGGGTTTGTTTGGGTTTTCTGAGTTCCCTGCAATGGCCTGGAGAGGATGCAAACAGGGCCCCTGCTATGGGAAGTTTGTGACCTGGCCCTGGACATTATTCATGGTGGATGAGTGCCTAAACCCACATGGCGTGCGAGGGAGAGGGACACGAAATATATACATTTATACAGAGAGAGAGCTAAGCATTGTATCAGCACCTAACTCCAAAAACAGGGGCTAAACAGAACCCTAAAATGAGGAAAAATCAACGTTCTATTCATCCACACAGCCTTGTGAGAGATGAGAACAGAGCAGCCTCCCCTGAACATCTGCAGCAACAAAAATCTTATTTTGTGAGGAAAACGAGAGGAAAAATGAGACAAGAATGCAGTTGAGGAAACCAGCTGCTCCTCAAATGAATGTTTGCAAATGCTGGGGCGAGTTCTTCAGCCGAGGACTTGAAAAAGTCATCAAAACCCCGGCGCTATTTAAAGCCTTGGCCCTTTGCTTTGGGATGAATTCACTCAGCTCCGCTCAGCATTGCAAAGATTTGTTATTTTTAATCTTCACAGGGTCCCTCCTTTGGAGCAACTTTGCAGCTCTCAAGGTCAAAAATCCCATTTCCACGTCACTTTTCAGCTTGGGTCAGCAGGACGGTGGTTTTATTTTTGTTTTTTGGGGTTTTTTTTTCACTGCAAACAGCTGTTCCCTCCCCAGGTTTGCTGGAAGGACAGGGAAAAGCAGAGGAGCACCTGCATTTGTTGTCACTTGAGCTGATGAGAACTCTCTCACTGGGGTGGCTGATGAGGAGAAACCACACTGCTGTTTCCTGAGGGGAAAAAAGGCATTTTTGGCAGCCCAGATGCTGATAGGAACTGGATAACAAAAAAACCCCAAACCCAACAAAAAAACGCCGGAGAGCTGGGCTGTGACTTCAGCTGGGAAAGGGCCAGAATCCAAATTTGGGTGGGGAGAGCTGCCCCTGGTTTTTAGTCAGAGGAATTCACAAGCAATTAAATAGCTATTAGTGCTCGGGGGGTTTTTGTTTTTTGGGGTTTTTTTTTAAATTTTTTTTTCTATTTTTTCTCCTTAGCACTGGAGCAAATGAGTCTCCCAAACGTTGTGCCCACACAGAGCTCGGTGGTCAGAGTGAATTTCAATTTCCACTCTTCTATTCCGGGCTCTGAGTCACTGGGTGATGTTGGTTGAGGCAGTTTGGAAGCAGAAATTACAGAATTACAGAATTACAGAATTACAGAATTACAGAATTACAGCCTGGGCTCTCCTGGGTGTCCCTGAGAGGGTGGCACAGGCCAAGAGGGAGGGACAGCGCCAGGGACATCGGCAGCAGCACCACGACGTGGGGAGGGAGGCCACAGAAAGCTCAAAAAATTCCCTCAAAATCATAAATTAATATTTATTTGTTCATGCCAGTAGAGAAGGCTGAAATTTCTTACGCAGGGTTTGCTGTGGGTCAGGAATTATTAGGTGGGAAAATTAGAATTATTTAGGTGTGAAAATTAGAATTATTTAGGTGGGAAACCAAATAGGGTTTCCCAGAATTATTCAGGTGAGAAAATCAGAATTATTTAGGTGGGAAAATCAGAATTATTAAGTGGGAAAATCAGAATTATTTAGGTGGAAAATCAGAATTATACGGGTGGGAAAATTAGAATTATTTAGGTGGGAAAATCAAAATTATTTAGGTGTGAAAATTAGAATTATTTAGGTGGGAAAATGAAAATTAATTATTTAAGTGGTAAAATCAGAATTATTTAGGTGGGAAAGTCAGAATTATTTAAGTGGTAAAATCAGAATTATTTAGGTGGGAAAATTAGAATAATTTAGGTGGGAAAATCAAAATTATTTAGGTGTGAAAATTAGAATTATTTAGGTGGGAAAATGAAAATTAATTATTTAAGTGGTAAAATCAGAATTATTTAGGTGGGAAAGTCAGAATTATTTAAGTGGTAAAATCAGAATTATTTAGGTGGGAAAATTAGAATAATTTAGGTGGGAAAATCAAAATTATTTACGTGTGAAAATTAGAATTACTTAGGTGGGAAAATTGGAATTATTCAGCCCTTTCCATGAGGAAATTCCTGCTGATTTCCAACCTCTGGGGCTGTTTCCAGCTGTCCTGTCCCTTTTTCCTGGGAGCAGAGCATCCCCACCCCGGATTTCACCAAACTGCTGACCCCCACTCTGGGGTGATAAAGGAATTTTGTGGCAAAAATCCCTTGGAATTCAATTCTGTTCATCCATGGGATGGAGCTGCAGCTCTGTCCTCCCTCTCCAGAGGGGAATTTGCACTCTCAGATTTTATTTCCTCAGCTCCTGCTGCTCCAGGAGGAGCTCAGGGAACCTAAACCTGGGCACCCAAACAAGAGCCCGGCCTAATTTACACTGATGGCTTAACTAGACCCAGTCCTGGGCTTAAAAAGCTTTAAAAAGATGATTTTTTTTTCTGAAGCAGGGTCAGAATAAGCCGGGATTGAGCCATCGTGGGGATCTGCAGGGTGGAATTGTTTATGGCAGGGGCAATGCAGAGCCAGGGGCTGCCTCAGCTGCTGGTGCTTGATTAGATCCCAGCACCTGATCTAAATCAGATGGATCCAGCCAGGCTGGGCTCCACTCTCAGACCTTTATTCCCTCATCTCCTGCTGCTCCAGGAGGAGGAGATGGGCACTCAAACAAGAGCCTGGCCCAATTTACACTCATGGTTCACCTAGACCCAGTCCTGAGCTTAAAAATGATCATTTCTTTCTGAAGCAGGGTCAGAATAAGCCGGGATTGAGCCATCGTGGGGATCTGCAGAGTGGAATTGTTGATCAGGCAGGGGCAATGCAGAGCCAGGGGCTGCCTCAGCTGCTGGTGCTTGATTAGATCCCAGCATCTGATCTAAATCAGATGGATCCACCAGGCTGGGCTCCACTCTCAGACCTTTATTCCCTCATCTCCTGCTGCTCCAGGAGGAGCTCTGAGCTCAGGGAACCTAAACCTGGGCACCCAAACAAGAGCCCGGCCTAATTTACACTGATGGCTTTACTAGACCCAGTCCTGGGCTTAAAAAGCTTAAAAAAGATGATTTTTTTTTCTGAAATAGGCCCAGAATAAGCCGGGATTGAGCCATCGTGGGGATCTGCAGAGTGGAATTATTTATCAGGCAGGGGCAATGCAGAGCCAGGGGCTGCCTCAGCTGCTGGGCCTGATGGGATCCCAGCACAGATCGGGGATCCTGCTCTGGCCTGGAGCTGATGGGTGTCCCCGAGGCTGTGGCTGTCCCAGGGCTCTGAGAGGTGTCCCCAAAGCTGTGACTGACACAGGGTTAGGAGAGATATCCCCAAAACTCTGAGAATTGTCCCCAAAGCTGTGGCTGTCGCCTGTCCCAGCACAGCCTCACGTGCTCTGCTCCCCATCAGGGGCACCCCGAGTTTTGAGGTGTCCCCAAGGTTGTGGCTGTCCCAGAGCTCCGAAAGGTGTCCCCAGGGTTTGGAAAGGTGTCCCCAAAGCTGTGACTGAGCCAGGGTTTGGAAAGTTGTCCCCAGAGCTCTGAGAATTGTCCCCAAAGCTGTGACTGACACAGAGCTCTGAAAAGCGTCCCCAGGGTTTGGAGAGGTGTCCCCAGAGCTCTGAGAGGTGTCCCCAAATCTCTGGGAGGTGTCCCCAGAGCTGTGTCTGTCCCAGGGTTTGCGGGGGTGTCCCCAGAGCTCTGAGAATTGTCCCCAAAGCTGTGACTGACCCAGGGTTCTGGCAAGTGTCCCCAAAGCTGTGGCTGTCACTTGTCCCAGCACAGCCTCACAAGGTGTCCCCAGGGTTCTGAAAGGTGTCCCCAGAGCTGTGGCTGTCCCAGGATTTGAAGAGGTGTCCCCAAAGCTCTGAGAGGTGTCCCCAAAGCTGTGACTGACCCAGAGCTCTGGGAGGTGTCCCCAGAGCTGTGTCTGTCCCCAGGGCTGTGTGTCCCCATGGCTGTGTCTGTCCCCAGGGCTGTGTCTGTCCCCAGGGCTGTGTCTGTCCCCAGAGCTGTGTGTCCCCATGGCTGTGTCTGTCCCCATGGCTGTGTCTGTCCCCAGGGCTGTGTCTGTCCCCAGGGCTGTGTCTGTCCCCAGGGCTGTGTGTCCCCATGGCTGTGTCTGTCCCCAGGGCTGTGTCTGTCCCCAGGGCTGTGTGTCCCCATGGCTGTGTCTGTCCCCAGGGCTGTGTCTGTCCCCAGGGCTGTGCCAGGTGTCCCCATGGCTGTGTCTGTCCCCAGGGCTGTGTCTGTCCCCAGAGCTGTGTGTCCCCATGGCTGTGTCTGTCCCCATGGCTGTGTGTCCCCAGAGCTGTGTCTGTCCCCAGGGCTGTGTCTGTCCCCATGGCTCTGTCTGTCCCCAGGGCTGTGTGTCCCCATGGCTGTGTCTGTCCCCATGGCTCTGTCTGTCCCCAGGGCTGTGCCAGGTGTCCCCATGGCTCTGTCTGTCCCCAGGGCTGTGTCTGTCCCCATGGCTGTGTGTCCCCATGGCTGTGTCTGTCCCCATGGCTCTGTCTGTCCCCATGGCTGTGCCAGGTGTCCCCAGGGCTGTGTCTGTCCCCATGGCTGTGTCTGTCCCCAGGGCTCTGTCTGTCCCCAGGGCTCTGTCTGTCCCCAGAGCTGTGTCTGTCCCCAGAGCTGTGTGTCCCCAGGGCTGTGTCTGTCCCCATGGCTCTGTCTGTCCCCATGGCTCTGTCTGTCCCCAGGGCTGTGCCAGGTGTCCCCAGGGCTGTGTCTGTCCCCAGGGCTGTGCCAGGTGTCCCCAGGGCTGTGCCAGGTGTCCCCAGGGCTGAATCCTGCCCTGGAGTGGCCGAGGTGCTGGGGTGGAGGAGGACGAGGGAATCCACGCTGCTGCCCTGAGAGGGATCCTTTATTCTCATAAAATCCTTCATTTTAGTTCATTAATTAAATAAAGAATCAGCAAAAGAATAATCAGAGAGTTTCCCATTAAACCTCTCAGTGACAGAACAGGGCAAAAATTATTTCAGGATTTTATCTCATTTACTCGTCCCAGATTTCATCTCCCTAAAATTCATTTTCCTTTTTTCACACCCCTTGGTGATGTTGGGAAAAGGAAATTCAGGAATCAGAACGAGGATTTGCACCCGAGGAAATTTTCTTTTTCCTTCGGGCACCTTGCTGTCCGAAAAGGGAAAAATGTTTTAAAGTCCCTGAAGTGATTTTAATAAAAAGTGTAAAATCTTTAATGGGAATAAAGAACTGAGGCACTTCCAAATGTGCCTCTGCCTCTGAGATTTTAATTAATTTATTAATTTCCAATTAATGGCCTGAACCTTTTGAGGCTGCTTCATAATCAGTGTCATAATCAGCAGTGAGGTGAAATTAATGGAAATAAATAATAAAATTAATAAAACAGGAGCAGTTTGGGGGAAAAAGAAATGACAGCTTAAATTGGATTATGGAGAAATGATTCCTTCAGCGAAGCAGAAACACCACAATAACCTCACCTCCAGAAAAGCATTTAGCTGAAATAAAATCCACCAGGATTTAAAAAAAAATATAAAAATTCAGTGCCGGCTTGATGTCGAGAGGAGGAAAACAGAAATTCTCAGCAATTAATCAAAATATCTGAGGGTTTTAACGAGCAAACCCAGAGCGCTGTGGGCAGGGCTGGCGGTTGGTGATAATAAAACCCCAAAATCTTCAAAAAAATCTCCCCAAAAATCGAGCAGGAAAAAGGAGAGGGTGGCACGGGAAATGTGGAGGGGTTATCTGCCCCCAGCAGAAAGCTGAAATAAAAGACAGAATTGAAATAAAGAATAATTTAGGGAATTCAAAAATTTATTTATGGGCTAAAAATGAGCTAAAAATGGGCTAAAAATGGGCTAAAAATGAGCTAAAAATGAACTAAAAATGAGCTAAAAATGAGCTAAAAATGGGCTTAAAATGGGCTAAAAATGGGCTAAAAATGAGCTAAAAATGGGCTAAAAATGGGCTAAAAATGAGCTAAAAATGGGCTAAAATGGGCTAAAAATGAGCTAAAAATGGGCTAAAAATGGGCTAAAAACGGGCTAAAAATGAGCTAAAAATGGGCTAAAAATGGGCTAAAAATGGGCTAAAAATGAGCTAAAAATGGGCTAAAAATGAGCTAAAAATGGGCTAAAAATGAGCTAAAAATGAGCTAAAAATGGGCTAAAAATGGGCTAAAAATGGGCTAAAAACGGGCTAAAAAATGAGCTAAAAATGAGCTAAAAATGGGCTAAAAATGAGCTAAAAATGAGCTAAAAATGGGCTAAAAATGGGCTAAAAACGGGCTAAAAATGAGCTAAAAATGCAGGGCTGGCGGTTGTTGATAATAAAACCCAAAAATCTTCAAAAAAAATCTCCCCAAAAATCGAGCAGGAAAAAGGAGAGGGTGGCACAGGAAATGTGGAGGGGTTATCTGCCCCCAGCAGAAAGCTGAAATAAAGAGATAATTGAAATAAAGAATAATTGATATAATTCAAATAAAATCCCAGCTCCGTAGCAAGGTTGGGAAGGGAAATATTTGAGAGCAGAATTGAAGTTTTGGAGGGGAAGTTTGATGTTCCTGAGGAGGCTCTGGGCAGGGTTTGCTCCCTCCACACAGGAGGGAGAAATGCAAAGAATATTTTGGGGTGATTGAGCTAAAAAATGAGCTAAAAATGGGTTAAAAATGGGCTAAAAATGAGTTAAAAATGAGCTAAAAATGGGCTAAAATTGGGCTAAAAATGGGTTAAAAATGAGCTAAAAATGGGCTAAAATGAACTAAACATGTGTTAAAATGAGCTAAAAACGGGCTAAAGATGAGCTAAAAATGGACTAAAAATGAACTAAAAATGAGCTAAAATGGGCTAAAAATGGGCTAAAAATGGGCTAAAAATGAGAAAAAAATGGGTTAAAAATGGGCTATAAACGGGTTAAAATGAGCTAAAATGAGCTAAAAATGAGCTAAAAATGGGCTAAAAATGAGCTAAAAATGGGCTAAAAAGGAGGTAAAAATGGGCTAAAATGAGCTAAAAATGAGCTAAAAATGGGCTAAAAAGGAGGTAAAAAGGAGGTAAAAATGAGCTAAAAATGAGTTAAAAATGAGTTAAAAATGAACTAAACCCATTCCAAAGGTTTTCACCCCCATTCCAGGTTTTTTTTATCCCATTCCAGTGAGGTTTTTACCCCATTGCAGATCCAGAGGTGTTTCATCCCATTCCAGATGTTTCCATCCCATTCCAGAGATGTTTTCTCCCATTCCAGTGGTTTTTTTACCCCATTCCAGGTGGTTTTATCCCATTGCAGAGATTTTTAAATCCCATTCTAGAGATCTTTTCCCATTCCAGAGATTTTTATATTATTCCAGATATTTTTTATCCCATTCCAGCCTTTTTTTAATCCCATTCCAGTGAGGTTTTTCCCCCGTTCCAGGTGGTTTTATCCAATTCCAAAGGTTTTCATCCCATTCCAGAGATTGTGATCCAATTCCTGAGATTTTTTTTATCCCATTCCAGAGATTTTCTACCCCATTCCAAGGTTTTCACTCCATTCCAGAGGTTTTAATCTCATTCCAGGAGGTTTTATCCCATTCTAGATGTTTTTATCCCATTCCAGAGGTTTTTACCCCGTTCCTGAGATGCTTTTACCCCATTCCTGAGATGTTTTTATCCCATTCCAGAGGTTTTTATCCCATTCCTGAGATTTTTTACCCCATTCCCGAGGTCCCACCTCGCCCTCCAGCGCCCCCTGCTGGCACAGACCGGGCACGGCCGCGCATCAAAATGAGCCAAAATCGGGAAAATCCAAAATCCAAAATCACACCTGGCCCAAAGCGGCTTCACCTGCTCAGGGAATTCCCAGGATTTCACCCCAAACCCCTCAGAAATCCTGGAAAATGACATTCCAAGGGTTTCGTCCTTCCTCTCATCTGTGTTTTGGGCCTTAAAATCTCAATTTATAACTCCAGGAAGAGCCTGGGGAAAGCAGGGATTATTTAATTCTCCCCTTTTATTTAATTAGTTATTTAATTATTTGATTCTGGATTATTTCATTCTCCCCTTTCAGTTCCCAAAGGGCCCAAAGCTTCACCTCCTCACAGAATTCCCAGGATTTCACCCCAAAACTCTCAGAAATCCTGGGAAATTACATTCCAAAGGCTTTGTCCTTCCTCTCATCTCTCTCTCCAATTGATTTTGAACCTTAAAATCTCAATTTTTAACTCCAGAAGAGCCTGAGAAAAGCAGAATTTTCTGGATTATTTCTCAAAAGTCACACCTGGCCCAAAGCTTCCCCTCCTCATAGAATTCCAAAGATTTCACCCCAAAACCCTCAGAAATCCTGGAAAATGACATTCCAAAGGCCTTGTCCCTCCTCTCATCTCTCTCTCCAATTGATTTTGAACCTTAAAATCTCAATTTTTAACTCCACAAGAGCCTGGGGAAAGCAGGGATTATTTAATTCTGGATTATTTAATTCTCAGGTAATTCTGGATTAATTGGTTCTCAGGTACTGATGGCAAAGTCACACCTGGCCCAAAGCAGCTTCACCTCCTCACAGAATTCCCAGGATTTCACCCCAAACCCCTCAGAAATCCTGGAAAATGACATTCCAAGGGTTTTGTCCTTCCTCTCATCTCTCTCTCCAATTGATTTTGAACCTGAAAAATCTCAATTTATAACTGCAGAAGAGCCGGGGAAAGCAGAATTTTCTGGATTATTTAATTCTCCCTTTTGAATTCTCAGAAGTCACACCTGGCCCAAAGCAGCTTCACCTCCTCGCAGAATTCCCAGGATTTCCCCCCAAACCCCTCAGGAATTCAGAAAATGAACAATTCCCCCTCTGCCAGCACGGTCCCCGTTGGGAGCAGCGCACAAACGACACCACCGCGCCCGTGGGTTATAAAAGCCCTTTTATAAAGCCATTTTTAAACAAAACCAAAAAGTTTACAAAAGAAAATAAAAGATACAGAAGAATGAGTTTGCTTAATATATTCCAAAAAGGAGGAAAAAAATAAAAGAAAGGGGGGGGGGGGGGGACACGATTCCAACATGCTGAACAATAAAGGGTTCATTAATTATTTTTTTGTTTTCCTCGTGGTTCTTTTTTTTAATACAAAATACAAGCGAAGGATACACAGACTTAAAACAGAGCAGGTATGCAGTCCCAGGAACCCTTTTTCAATCAAAGCAAAGCAGGATTTTTTTGTTATTTTATTCATTTTTTTTTGTTTTTTCTTTCTTTGCAGGTACATACAGAGACTGGGAATAATTCCAAATTAATCAGCACAAAAAAGACCAGCACACGATTCTATACCGATGGTTTCTGTAGCTAGAAATTCACGAACGTGGTGGGCGCTCATGTTCACTTCAACCCCGTTTTTAAAAATAAAAATAAAATAAAAAAGGCGGTTTTGTTGTGGTTTTAATTTTAAATAAAGCGTTCATGTTACATTCAGGTTTAACTCCTAGTACCATGCTAGATCTCAGTGTTGCCGAGAGTTCCCAACCCCACAGATTTGTTTGCAGCTGCCCCTTTATTCCTGCTTTTAAAATTAATTAAACAACAAATTAATAGTAATTAAAAAAAAAAAAGGATAAGGAGAGGAACTGCAAAGAGCCTGATGATTTTTTTTTGCTTTATATTTTTTCTTTTCTAAAAGCTCACCAGGCGTGTTCGCGGCTGCCCCCTTTTCAAAACGAAACAAAAAATTAAGAATAAAATTAAAAATAAAAATAAAAAGGACGAGGAGGGGAACTGCAAAGAGCCTGATTTAATTTTTTTTAATATTTTGTTTTTTCTAAAAGCTCCACAAGGATTGCAGACGCTCAAGACGAAAATATTCCTTTGCATACCAGAAATCGCTGCCAAGTCTCCTCCTCCACCTCCACTCAGGGTTTGCTGTGACACAACGACAAAAAAATTACGTAGCTCTTATTTACAATTTTCTTTTTTGTTTTTTGTAACAATTGCTTCTGCAGGAAGGGGAGAGAGGAGGGGAGAGGGGGAAGAAGAAAAAAAAAAAAAAGAAGAAAAAAGAAAATAAAACCTCACAAATGCCGAGAACACAAAGGGACGGCAGACGCTCGCGCTCTCACACGCTGAAAATTGAAAATTTTGGGTTTTTTTTTTTTTTGTTATTTTTACACACATTTAAGCCTGGCTTAAGCTGATTTGAGGATCTGCACCCTCCCTCCTCCCTCCCCTCATCCCAAAATATATTTATAAAAAACCCCGGCCCCTCTGTACAGAGCGTTCGCGGCCACGCTGAGCTGGGGCTGGGCTGGGCTGGGCCCCCCAAACCCACCCTGGGCTGGGCTGGGCTGGGCTGGGCCCCAAAACCCACCTGGGCTGGGCCGGGCCCCCCAAACCCACCCTGGGCCGGGCCCCCCAAAACCCACCCTGGGCTGGGCTGGGCCCCCCAAAACCCACCCTGGGCTGGGCTGGGCCCCCAAACCCACCCTGGGCTGGGCCGGGCCCCCAAAACCCACCCTGGGCTGGGCTGGGCCCCCAAACCCACCCTGGGCTGGGCCAGAGGGACAGAAAATCCACCCAGGACTCCAGGGGGGAAGGTGGGAATGAATGCAGGGCTGGGCTGGGCTCTGAAAGGCTCAAAAAAGCCCAAAAATTCCTCATAAACAACTTCTATTCCATCATCATGGGGATTTACCTCAGAAACTGCAGCTCACAGATTTATCTTGGTCAGGTAAACACAGAATTGATCATTTTTAGGTGATAAAAGTGACAGAAAACCTCTCCCCAAACTCAAGAGTTCCATGAGAAACCATCCAGTACTCGAGGGGGGAAGATGAGAATGAATTCAGGGCTGGGCTGGGCTCAGAAAGGCTCAAAAAAGCCCAAAAATCCTCCAGGTTCTGCTCTACCAACACTGGGATTTGCCTCCAGAAGCTGCAGAGATTCTGTTCCATCAGCACTGGGATTTACCTCAAAAACTGCAGCTCACAGATTTGTTTTGGTCAGAAAAATACAGAATTTACCATTTTTAGGTGATAAAAGTGACAGAAAACCCCTCCCCTAACTCAACAGCAAGAGTTCCATGAAAAACCATTCAGCTGATCAAGTTGGAAGGGATTGAATTCAGAGCTAAACTGGGCTCAGAAAGGCTCAAAAAAGCCCAAAAATCCTCCAGGACAATTTCTGTTCTATCAGCAATGGGATTTACCTCCTAAAACTGCAGCTCACAGATTTATGTTGGTCAGGTAAACACAGAATTTACCATTTTTAGGTGATAAAAGTGACAGAAAAGCTCTCCCCAAATTCACACAGCAAGAGTTTTCCATGAAAAACCATTCAGCTAATTAAGCTGGAAGGGATTTAATTCAGAGCTGGGCTGAATTATGGAATAAAATCTATCAGTTGGGGAGGTCTCTGAAAGGCTCAAAAAAGGCCAAAAATTCCTCCAGGACAGTTTCTGTTCCATCAGCAATGGGATTTACCTCAAAAACTGCAGCTCAAAGATTGATTTTGGTCAGATAAACACCAAATTTTATCATTTTTAGGTGATAAAAGTGACAGAAAACCTCTCCCCAAACTCACTCAGCTGCTCAAGCTGGAAGGGATTGAATTCAGAGCTAAACTGGGCTCAGAAAGGCTCCAAAAAAGCCCAAAAATTCCTCATAAACAACTTCTATTCCATCATCATTGGGATTTACCTCAGAAACTGCAGCCCACAGATTTATCTTGGTTAGATAAACACAGAATTTACCATTTTTAGGTGACAAAAGTGAGATTTAATTCAGAGCTCAGCTGGGCTTGGGGAGGTCTCTGAAAGGCTCAAAAAAGCCCCAAAATTCCTTCAGGACAATTTCTGGGATTTACCTCAAAAACTGCAGCTCACAGATTTATTTTGGTCAGATAAACACCAAATTTTATCATTTTTAGGTGATAAAAGTGACAGAAAACCCTCCCCAAAGTCACACATCCAAAATCCCACCCAGCGCTTTGTGTCCCTCCAAATCTGCTCCAGTTCCTCCCCTCAATCCTCCTTCAAAATCTCAAAATTCTTGGGTCATTTTCAGCATTTTAGGATCTGTTAGGAAAATAAAAACTTCACAAACAAAAGGAGAGAAAAGCAAAGCACCGTTTTTGTGGGGTTTTGTTATTTTTTTGTGATTTTTTTTTTTTCTACAGTTCCGGAAGCTTCCAGCATGGTTCAGATTCCTTCCCTCCCTCACCTCAGGGGTTTCCTGTACCTTTGTGAGGGAAAAAATTTTTAAAAAAAGGGGGGAAAAGGGAAAAAAAAGGGAAAAAAAGGGAAAAAATGAAAAAAAAGGAAAAAAGGGAAAAAAGGAACAAAAAGGGAAAAAAGGAAAAAAAAAGGAAAAAAGGAAAAAAGAAGGAAAAAAAGGAAAAAAAAATTAAAAAAAAAGGGGAAAAAAAGGGAAAAAAGGGAAAAAAAAGGGTAAAAAAGGGGAAAAAAAGGAAAAAAAAAGGAGAAAGAAGGAAAAAAAAGCTCCCAGGAATTGCAGATTTTTGCACTCTGCCTTGAAAAATGTAAAATTAATTAAAGCTCCTCAGTTCCTCATTTTTAAGCCCTTTAATTCAATTTTCATTCTCCTGCTGAGCTGACCCCCCTGGAACTGAACCAAATCATTTTTAGCACCAAATTTCAGCTGAAATTTTATCAAAATTTCAAAAAATTCAGATTTTGCCTGATTTTGAGAAATTCAAGGCAGGAACCAAAGCTGGAAGCGCTGCTGTGGATTCAGGATGGAAATTCTGAAATTTTCTGGAATTTTCAAAGCAAGACCAGGAAAGGTCTTGGAAACTGGAAAATGAATTAAATTTGGAATAAATCCATTTTACCTCTCTGCAAAAGCTCCAGAATTACAGAGAATCTTTTTAAAGGATCCTCCTCCTGTAAATGAAATTTTCTGCTCCATAAAAATCTCTTGGTGCTCCTAAAGAAAGGAAATTTTCCCAATTTTCCTTCCAGAATGTTTAATATAAATTAATTCCATTAAATTGGCAATTAAAAAGGTGAAATCTGCTGCAAAATGATGTATTTTAAAATTAAAAATAAGTATTTTAAAATTAAAAAATGAAGTCTTTTAAAATAAAAAAAAATGAAGTCTTTTAAAATAAAAATATTCAAAATAATAGAAATATTCACCTTGATAATTCGCTCCTGGCTGTAAAAATGGGAAATTTCTACCAGAGATCAAAGTGTTTGTACCAATCAACAAAACAGGTTTGGAAAAGGGACAAAATCCTGAAAATTTGGGATTTTTATGGGGTTTGGGTTGGGAGAGAGAAAAAAGCATCAGGGAACCTCAAATGAAAATTCTGAAATGAATTTCATCAGAAATGAAAAGGCCAAAGGATAAAATAATCCCAAAATTGAACTGAAATAACAGAAAATGGAATTTTCACAGCCTTAACCGTGTTAGGAAAATATAAATGAAGCAAGCAAAAATAAATGTGAGGTGAAAATCACAAAATAAATTTGAGAAATTCAAAATAAACTTCAGAAAATATCAGGTGGAGAAGCAGATCTCCTTAAATTCTCCCCGTACACTGAATTTTAAGAAAATCCTAAAAAATCCAATGCAGAAAAGCAGCTGGAAATTGATTTTATTTTTGAATTATTTTGGGGAAAAGCTCTGGGAATCAGAGATTTGCACAAATATTTGCTACCCCCAAATGGATTTATTTTTTAAAAATATCCAGAATTTCCCAGAATTACCCAAAAATTCCCTCAAAAAGTTGAAGGAATTTCTGCTCTCCCATCAATCCAGCAGAGCTGTGGGAAAAGAGAAGGAATTTTAATTTCTTTTTAAGATTTCCCTGCAGCCTGATGTTGTTGTGGAAAATAAAAATATTTCAAAAAATAAAAATAGATTTACAATGAAACAACGTCATCTTTATTATAACTGCAACGGGAGTTCCATGAGAGTTAAGAATGTTAAAGAAATTTAATTTTTTTAGAAGAAAAAGGAATTTATCAGCCTCAATAAAAGCCAGGCAATCCCACAGGACAATCACTGAGTTCTGCAGGATTATTCCATTATTCCTTTCCTGATCATTTTTAGTGTAGAACTTTAGGAAATGTCCAAAAATCCCAAAAGGATTCAGGATCTGCTGCCACCAGATATCCCAAATTCATGGATTAGCTGCCTTGTGGTTAATAACGGGGAGTTCTGGGACAGAAAAATAAAAAATAAAAATAAAAATAACAAGAATGCAGAGCTGGAAGGGAAATTGAGCACAGACAGAAGCACAGAAAATAATCCAAATAAAAATGGCAGGTCCAGTTTTCAATGTTTCCACCAACAAATGCGGCGGGAAAGTGTGTGAGGGTGTGGAAACTGAGGTTTGTGGAGGTTCGTAAGTGCAGAAAATAAAAAAATAAAAGAATGAAGGAAAGGGTTTGGCTGCTTGGGTGGAAGTAAATTAAAATGGCAGCACAAAATGGGACACAGGGACAGCCCCACTGTGAAATATCCCTGCAAAAAAATGTCCCTCAGACCCCACAGCCCAATCCCACAGATCCCACAGGAACCGGGGGAGCTGATCCCCACAGGCAGGGGGAGCTGAGCCCACAGACCCCACAAATCCCACAGGCAGGGGGAGCTGAGCCCACAGACCCCACAAATCCCACAGAAATGGGGGAGCTGAGCCCACAGACCCCACAAATCCCACAGAAATGGGGGAGCTGAGCCCACAGACCCCACAAATCCCACAGAAATGGGGGGAACTGGTCCCACAGGAAGGGTGAGGAGCTGACCCCGCAAATCCCACAGGCAGGGGGAGCTGATCCCACAGATCCCACAGGAACATGGGGCAGCTGATCCCACAGGAATGTGGGAAACTGATCCCACAGATCCCACAGGAACATGAGGGAGCTGATCCCACAGATGCCACAGGAATGTGGGAAGCTGATCCCACAGATCCCAGAGGATCCAGTGAGGAGCTGATCCCACAGATCCCACAGGAACATGAGGGAGCTGATCCCACAGATCCCAGAGGATCCAGTGAGGAGCTGATCCCACAGATCCCACAGGAACATGAGGGAGCTGATCCCACAGATCCCAGAGGATCCACAGTGAGGAGCTGATCCCACAGATCCCTCAGAGCCCACAAGAGGGGTGAGCAGCTGATCCTACAGGCAGAAGGGGAGCAGATCCCACAGGAGAAGTGAGAAGCTGACCCCACAGACCCCACAGGAGGGGTGAGGAGCTGATCCTACAGAACCCATAGACAGGGTGAGGAGCTGATCCTACAGATCCCACAGGAGAGGTGGGAGCAGATCCCACAGACAGGGCTGAGGAGAAACCCCACAAGTAGGAGGGGAACAGATCCCTCAGACCCCACAGGGAGGGTGAGGAGCTGATCCCATAAGAGGGTTGGGGAGCTGATCCCACAGGAGGGGTGGGGAACTGATCCTACAGGTATAAGGGGAGCTGACCCCACAGCAAGGGTGAGGAGCAGATCCTACAGATCCCACAGGAGAGGTGGAGAGCTGATCCTACAGGCAGAAGAGGGGCAGATCCCACAGGCAGGGTTGAGGAGCTGATCCTACAGGCAGAAGGGAAGCAGATCCCACAGATCCCACAGGAGGGATGAAGAGCTGAACCTACAGGTGTAAGGGGAGCTGACCCCACAGACCCGACATGTATGAGGGCAGCTGACCCCACAGACCCCACAGGCAGGGAGAGGAGCTGATCCTACAGATCCCACAGGAGGAGTGGGGAGCTGATCCTACAGGCAGAAGGCGAGCAGACCCCTCAGACCCTACGGCAGAAGGGGAGCAGATCCCACAGATCCTACAGGAAAAAGGGGAGCAGATCCCACAGACCCCACAGATATGAGGGCAGCTGACCCCACAGACCCTACAGGAGGGGTGGGGAGCTGATCCTAGAGGCAGAAGGGGAGCAGATCCCACAGATCCTACAGGAAAAAGGGGAGCAGATCCCACAGATCCTACAGGAAAAAGAGGAGCTGACCCCACAGAGCCCACAGATATGAGAGCAGCTGACCCTACAGACACCACAGGAGGAGGGGAGCAGATCCCACAGATCCTACAGGAAAAAGGGGAGCTGACCCCACAGATATGAGGGCAGCTGACCCCACAGAGCCCACAGGAAGGGTGGGGAGCTGATCCCACAGACACTACAGGTATGAGGGGAGCAGATCCCACAGATCCTACAGGAAAAAGAGGAGCTGACCCCACAGGTATGAGGGCAGCTGACCCCACAGAGCCCACAGCAGCAGGGTGGGCACAGGGAGTGCCCGCTGTGCCCCCCATGCCAGCGATGATCCCTGGGGCTCTGTGAGGGAGGGAAGGGAAGGGAAGGAACGCCCAGAGCCATCCTCTGCTCACCCCAACAGCTGAACAATCTCATTTCACGTTATCTGTTATTTTGGTGGTTTTTTCCTTGCAAAAATCCATAATAAAACCATTTCCCACCATACCCAATGAAAGCAGGTTTCAAAATGATTTTCCAATTTCTCCTCCCCGTTCTGCCCCTCCACAGAAGGAATAAAAAGAAGGATGAGCGGACATGGGAAAGCTGAAAATCTGAATTTCTCTGGAATGGGCTGCAATTAAGAGTTTTCTATCCAGCAGAGACAAAACATCTGAAGGATTTTTTATAAAATCAAAGACATTGGAGCATCTCAGAATTTCTTGATTGTTTTCCATGAAAAACGTGCCTAAATCCAAAAACCACAGGATTCCTCCCTGTGCTCCATCCTCCTCCTCCTCTGGAATTATTTTTGCTGAGACTAAACTCATCTTAAATCTGTTCAAACAAAACTTGATTATTTTTTTTTCTATATATATATTCCAAATACAGAAGAATAATTTTAAACAGCTCTTACCAGCACTGGGGAAAAAATCTAATTCTACTTAAGGATTTGCAAGTGTGGTTTTTTTCCACAGATCAGTCTCAAACCTTATTGCTTCACAACTGCAGTATCCCTTGGGAAAAAATAAAATAAAATATTTGAAAAAAATCATATATTGAAAAAAAAATCATATATTGGAAAGAAATCAAATATGGAATAAAAATCCAATATTGAATAGAAATCCAATATTGAATAGAAATCCAATATTGGAAAAAATCCAATATTGAATAGAAATCCAATATTGAATAGAAAACCAATATTGAATAGAAATCAAATATTGAATAGAAATCAAATATTGAATAGAAATCCAATATTGAATATTGGATTCAACATTGGAATTTTGTATTTTGAATATTTGACTAGAATTTAAAGAATTGAATAGAATTTAAGTATTCTATTCAAATACTTAAATATTCAAATATTTAAGTATTTGAATAGAAATCCAATATTGAATAGAAATCGAATATTGAATAGAAATGGAATATTGAATAGAAATGGAATATTGAATAGAAATGAAATATTGAATAAAAATCCAATATTGAATAGAAATCATATATAGAAAAAAAATGAAATATTGGGAAAAAAATGAAATATTGAATAAAAATCCAACACTGAATGGTTTGCTCGAATTTGTCTCAAATGGCTTTTCAGATTTGGCAGGGGAGGGAGAACAGAATGGCCAACAGGGAACATTTTGCCTTGAAAATCTCACTGCAGAGAAGGGTTTTTCTCTTATTAAAAAAGAATTTCTGGATTAACCAGCTGGAAACAAAGACAGCATCCAAAGCCCATGAGGAGTCAACCACAGCCCAAACCGTGTTCTACCCCTAAGTGTTGTTTTCTTTTTCTTTTCCTTTTTCTTTTTTTTTTTTTTTCCTCTTTTTTTTTTTTAAACAAAGATTATTTTTGTTTTTTTCCTCTCAATTGCCTTTGAATTTTTAATCTTCACCAGAGGGCGCTTCATCTTCAGAGCCCTCATCCCCTGATTTTTCTGGTGGAGGGCTGGCTGATTTTTTCTTTTCTGGGGGACTTTCAGGTTCTTCATCCTCTTCTTTTGGGGATGGGGTTTTTTCTTTCGTGGCCTTGGAAGCTGTGGGGCGACCTGCCTTCCCTTTGCCTTTCACTGGGCTGGGGGTCACTGCAAAAAGAAAAATTTGGTAAAATTCACAAGCAGAAAAGGCAAAAAAAACCCGAAAAACTTCGTAAAATTCACAAGCAGAAAAGGCAAAAAAAACCGGAAAACTTTGTAAAATTCACAAGCAGAAAAGGCAAAAAAAACCGGAAAACTCTGTAAAATTCACAAGCAGAAAAGGCAAAAAAAAACGGAAAACTTTGTAAAATTCACAAGCAGAAAAGGCAAATAAAAGGAAAAACTTTGTAAAATTCACAAGCAGAAAAAGCAAAAAAAACCGGAAAACTTTGTAAAATTCACAAGCAGAAAAGGCAAAAAAAACCGGAAAACTTTGTAAAATTCACAAGCAGAAAAGGCAAAAAAAACCCGAAAAACTTTGTAAAATTCACAAGCAGAAAAGGCAAAAAAAAAACTCCCACAAAAAAATGAGATTTTTAAAGAATTCAGAAGTTTGGCCATATCCACAGTGGTTTTAGAAATCCTAATTAAGCTGAGGAGCAATTTAATGAGATTTTAAAGGTGTTTAATTGGATGTGATACCAGAAATGGGCTGGGGGTCACTGGAAAAAGAAAAACTTTGTAAAAAAAAAGAGATTTTTAAATAATTCAGAAATTTGGCCATACCCACAGTGGTTTTAGCACTCCTAATTAAGCTGAGGAGCAATTTAATGAGATTTTAAAGGTGTTTAATTGGATGTGATATCAGAAATGGACACAGCTCTTGTCCAACATTGCTGTTATAATCTGAATTTCCTGCAGAAATGCACCCAAGTTTTCCTCTGGTTCCCATTTCACAAAGCCACAAATTGTTGTTATTTGGCTGTGAAGACAGAAAAAGTCAGAATGCAGCCCCTCAGCAGGGAAAGTTTTCATGAATTTTTACTCATATTTTTAATTCTTTATTTAGAGATTGATTTAGAGGTCAAAACAGAGATACCAAATCAATCCCTAAACGCAGAATTAAATTAATTCATTATCCCACCCTGCTTCTTTCAATCATTTGGCCTTTCCAACATTTTCGCGGACGCCAAGATTTCAACCAAACCTCTGGAGCAAAAAGAAAATGAGGATTTTAAACTGAGGGATTGAATTTTTGAATTTGCACAGACTCACCTGTGGCCTTTAGCCTGGGCTTGGGCATTTTCTTTCTTTCCTCTCGGGCTTGGATTTCTTGGAGACTTTCTTGTTTTTCTTTTTTGAGCTGCCATAGTCACTGTCATCATCGTCTTCCATGAGGAAGTCTTCATCACTTCCTGAATCTGCTGGAAGCAGAAGGAAATTTCAGGTTTTTTTGGGGGAAAAAAACCAAAAATGAAAGAAAAATACAGCTGAGATTGCCAGGGAAATTGTGGATAAACTCTGAGACTTTGTGGGTTTCCTTTTATCTGCTGGGCTAAAATCCGAGGGGTTTTTACATCAGCAATGCCACACAGACAGAAAAAAGCAGAAAAAATCATTGAGAAGTTTACAGTTAAAATTTAGGGCTGCTTAATAGATCTAGAAAATAAAAAAAAATTAAAAATTTAAGAAGATAAAGAAATAGATGTCTGGAAAACACAAACACACATCCCTGGAATAAAGAAAATAATCTGCAAGGAAAAGGCAGCAGGATGAAGTTTCTTGTCTCACAGATAATTCCAGATTCACTGAGTGAACACTTCAGTTATTTCAATTTTCAGTTTATACCCCTAAAATCTGGCATTGAACCTTAAAAACTTTTGACTGCAATAATTCCAAACTTTTGAAGCACTGGGTTATCTCTCACTGAACATCACCAACCAAGCTTGGGGGACAACAAATGGTGCAAATTCATGACAGATTCCAACTTTCAAGTTGCCACAGCCACATTAATATACTTTAAGTATTTGATGACTTAAATCTCATTCTGGATTAAAAAGCAGGGAGGGGATGAACAGATTTACCCATTTGTGAAGATAAATTTTGTGGGACACACACACACAAACCTTTGCTGCAAACCTGGAGCACAAACTCCATTCACAATAAAAATGAGGAGCACAATTTCTCACAGATTCTTCCACATTCACTGAGTGAACTCTTCAGTTACTTAAATCCTCAGTTTATACCCTAAAATCTGGCATTGAACCTTAAAAACTTTTGACTGCAAGAATTCCAAAGCACTTTTGAAGGACTGGGTTATCTCCCACCAAGCAAGCTTGCAGGAACAATAAATGGTGCAAATTCATGAGGGGTCCCAACTTTCAAATTTCTATAATTCAAGTATTTGGTGACTTAAATCTCATTCTGGATTAAAAAGCAGGGAGGGGATGAACAGATTTACCCATTTGTGAAGATAAAGTCTGTGGGACACACACACACAAACCTTTGCTGCGAATAAATTCCAGCTGTGAATCCCAACTTGGACAGATTCACAATAAAAATGAGGAGCACAATTTCCACCCTCAGGGTCCCAGCCCAAACCCAACTGTGTCCCCTTTTGCAATCCCATTTCCTCACTCTCCTGGAACTGTGCCTCATCATCCTCCTGCTCCTCCTCCTCGCTGCCCACATCCTCCAGCAGCATCTCCCTCTGTCTGGAGGCTGCTTTGTCTCACAGATAATTCCACATTCACTGAGTGAACTCTTCAATTATTTCAATTTTGACTTTATATCCTAAAATCTGGCATTGAACTTTGAAAACTTTTGATTGCAAAAATTGCAAAGCACTTTTGAAGCACTGGGTTATCGCCCACCAACCAAGTTTGGAGGAACAATAAATGGTGCAAATTCATGAGGGGTCCCAACTTTCAAATTTCTATAATTCAAGTATTTGGTGACTTAAATCTCATTCTGGATTAAAAAGCAGAGATGGGATGAACAGATTTACCCATTTGTGAAGATAAATTCTGTGGGACACAAATTTTGTGAGACTGCAAAAATTCCACAGCACTTTCGAAGCACTGGGTTATCTCCCACCAACCAAGCTTGGGGGACAACAAATGGTGCAAATTCATGAGGGGTCCCAACTTTCAAATTTCTATAATTCAAGTATTTGGTGACTTAAATCTCATTCTGGATTAAAAAGCAGAGATGGGATGAACAGATTTACCCGTTTGTGAAGATAAAGTTTGTGGGACACACACACAAACCTTTGCTGCGAATAAATTCCAGCTGTGAATCCCAACTTGGACAGATTCACAATAAAAATGAGGAGCACAATTTCCACCCTCAGGGTCCCAGCAAAATCAAACTGTGTCCCCTTCTGCAATCCCATTTACTCACTCTCCTGGAACTGTGCCTCATCATCCTCCTGCTCCTCCTCCTCGCTGCCCACATCCTCCAGCAGCATCTCCCTCTGTTTGGAGGCTGCTTTGGAGGCCGCCTGCCGCTGCTGACGGACGTTTTTGTGATCTTCCTTCTCATCCTCGCTGTCCTCTGCAGGAAAAAAACCCAAAATAGGCTGAGGAAAGAGCAGAAAACTCCCCAGGAGGCAGCAAAGTGTTTTTAGGGGTTTAATCTAGGGGTAAAACACTCAGTGAGTTACTGTGGGGAGGATTCAACCTCATCAATACCCACCCAACAGAGATCCTCTGCAAAATAAGTGATTTTTTCCCTTTTTTCCTCTTTTTTTTTCCCTTTTTTTTCCTCTTATTCTTTCCTTTTTTCCTCTCATTTTTTCCTTTTTTTCCTCATTTTTTCCTCATTTTTTCCTTTTCTTCTTCTTTTTTCTTTCCCTTTTTTCCTCTTTTTTCCCTCTTTTTTTTCCCTTTTCTCCTCATTTTGTTCCCTCATTTTTCCCTCTTTTTTCCTCATTTTTTCCT